>NW_023606395.1:0-17432 GCF_013339745.2 Dermacentor silvarum
TGCTGACGCTAAAATATTGTTTGAATGCCGTTGTCGTTGTTCAATGGCAATAGTAAATTAAACTATAGGAATTCATATTTATCAGTTTTCTTTCTTCGTTTCTACTATAGCTACTCTCCTTGCCCTAATGAATTCGCCTTGAATGCTTGAGAACATCGGTACGTCGCCGTTCTCGATCGAAGGCTACTGATCGCAGCTACCTACACTTCCATCGTGAGCAAACTGCGACAGCGTAGATGGGTAGATCTGCATGGTATTGCTACGGTGACGCATTTCGTAATTACCAAAGTGCACTGCTTGCCTCTTAAGTCATACAGCCAACAAGCAATGGCCTCTTTCGTATTGCAGCGCAAACAATTACCTCGCTAAGTTGCCGTGTGAGTGCATGCGACAGGCATCGGTGTTCCCGCGAGATAGTTACGCGCTCCCTAAACGAGCGCTTATGCACGCAGAGCTTCTAACAATAGTTTACCGAACACATAAACTATATGCATGACAATGAGTGATGAGTGTCAATTATCAAAATCATCAAAGTGATAGTCCCTCACCTCCCTGGACTATATACGGTGTTCCAGTCGCCGTTATTGAAGGGGTCCAGCCGCTCATATCGGCTAGTCTCAGTGCGATACGAGGCACATCGTATGCGTAAATCTGCATGGTTCCCAACATTTCGTCATTATTTCAGGTTCGTTATTCGCGGTTTCCACTGTATTTGAAGCGAACGACGAGCGGTGGTAGACCGCGCCGATGTAAAGAATGCGCCATTCCGGCAAATCGGTATTCTAACCGGGAAATTTGAGTTATAATATTTCTTGCAGCGAATATGCGGAAAGAATTTTTGAGGATTGGTAAAACTGATAAAGACCAAGCGCCGCATAAAGAAATCCGGAACAACAATTGCACGGCAACCGTGTCGGTGCCTCATCTGACTGTCTGCCGACGACTCCGCTCCCACCGACTCAACGAGGACTAAGCCATCAGAGGACCGTCTGCAGAATCTCCGCGTCGGCGCAGTGTGATAGGGGCGTCGGCACTGTACGGAGACCATTGTCGCAGAAGCTCGTTAGACAGCAATCGGCGTTGCGTAGGCCCAGCGTCGCCGTGCCTTTAGGCGATCGCTGTGCCTTGTTGCGAAAAAACAGCGCGAAAAAAAAGTATAGAATCCTATTGAAACGTTCCGTATGTCATTCCAGTATTTCCGTATGTTTCTGTATAATTCTTACGGAATCTGTACAAATTCTGTATAAATTTTGTGAAATTTGCGTAATAATCGTACGGAAAACATACGCAATTATTGTAATGTTTCAATGTTTCAAGTTTTAATTGAGAATGACAGCTGAAACAGAAGCAAAGACGAGCACTTGTCAACACTATCGTTGTAAAAGCTTAGTTTAGACACTCTGCTGGGTTTGCTTGGCGGTGGTTGTGTGGCGCCTCTCGGGCACCAGACAACCGAGAAAATTGTACAGCAACATGAAGAACTCCCGATACAGACGGCGTTCTGTTGCTCAATACGTGCGACATAAAAGTGTTTTAACAGCGAAGCTGGTTAACCTAGAGGATGGGCCGTTATACGCCGCAAAACATCCGCCTGGCGATGACGTCACCATGCGTCGTCTAGCAACGCTACGCCCCAGCTGCGCCGACAGCGCCGAGCCTCGCCACAACTGCGTAAGCCGTGACGTCAACGCGCGCGCAGCATCGCTTCGCCTTAACTTTGCTCAGCCGTGACGTCACTGTGCAGACCCAGGGGATATATAGCTCCGCGTCGCCGCCGCCGCGACAGAAAAGCCCGCCGTCCCCGCGCCGAGCACATCGCCGGAAGATTTGCCCTGCTGCGACGAAAATAATGACTACGACACTGGCACTGTATTCGCGGGCTTCTGTAGCACGTATTGAGCAACAGAACGGTGTATCTTGAATTTTTCATGTACCTGTACAATTCTCTCATTCACGCTTTCCATCTAAGTATATCATTTGAGATGTTGAGTAATAAAGACTGATTATGTAATTAGGCGCATGCAAAAAATAGTCTGAGCATCGCCAAGCGACGGTGAACACATTACATGTTGTCCAGCTACGTGGCATTTGCATATTTTAAAGTTTGGCTCAAGTTTCGTGAAACACCTTGTCTATAATCATCATCATCATCATCAGCCTTTATTTATGTCCTCTGCAGCTTGTATATATATATATATATATATATATATATATATATATATATATATATTATCAAAGCAATGCTCACACGTTTACCAACAACTAAAATACTATTATTTTACTGACGTTTCGGCCGGTGGTCCGGCCTTCTTCGGAGAGAATGACAATATAGAAGACGTTCGTTCCCAAGGTGTCGGAAAGTCACGTGGAAAGGACATGCGATTCAAGCAAAGTGTAAGGAGAAGAAATATAAATATGAGCACCTAAAACAGACTTTTTTTTAACGCGGAACTGACAGATGGAGAGAGCACCACACGTGGATGGCTGCGATGAGTCACGGAGGTGGACGCGTTGTCCTCATCGTCGAAGAAGCGAAAAAAAAATTACGGTGGCGGAAGGGGGAAAACGGAGGAAAACACATGTGGGTGGCTTTGATGAGCCGCCTCTAAGGCAGCGTGCTCCTCAGTCCGGAGGAACGACCATTGTTTAAGATAAGAAGACGACACTCTACCGCAGACACACCGTGCGAAGGGGGCATGCGACACAATAGCGTCTCCAGAATGAAAAAGACAGAGGACATGCGGACGTGTCAGCACGAAGCAAGACTGTTTTACATGCGTTGCGGTTAGACTACAAGGAATTTAGTTTCGGGTATAACCGCATTGTGCTAATCAGAAGGCAAGCACGTGAGTTTCCCGGTGCTTTCTATAATACCCGAGGCGGTGGTATTAAACTTATAGATAAGATAGGGCTCGCGAATTTCCCGGTCTACGAATGGCTGCAACGAGTGCAACCGACCCCGTTTAGCGAGACAGACGGCGGTTCAGTGTCCGAGACCACCTGCCATGTTTTACCAAATGCGACGAGATAATCATCGGCGAGACATGCGACCCGAGCGTAACATACAGTGCCGACCCTCGGAGAAGCTGGTTGACCACAGGACGGCCCTAACGATGACGGCTCCCATTCTTGTCGATTATAGATTTCCATGAACAGCGTGCCCTCACAACCACCTGAGCTATCTTCGGCCGCGTGGCCGAGTGTAATGCAGAGAAAGACGCACTGGGGCTGGCGCACTCGCATTGCGGGCACGGGCAGAGAGAGAAGACGACGAGGCGGAGAGTATAACAGCCGGCCCAGTGAACGGGAGTTGTCTGTGTTCTCTCCTTACAATATATATATATATATATATATATATATATATATATATATATATATATATTGGAATGACGTGGGATTGACGAGGACGCGGAGCAGCACCAACAAGGACACCTTATCAGTCGTCAACAAAACCAACAACGTCTTCTTCGACTCCAAGCTTAACCGAAAAGCCCGCGCTACTTCAACCTCGTCCCCATTACCACATACACGCGGCAATGTAGTTGCTCCATTGGCTCCACTCGTAGGAAAAAAAATTATTGTCCCGATGACAAAAAAATTATGGGGTTTTACGTGCCAAAACCAGTTCTGATTATGAGGCACGCCGTAGTGGGGGACTCCGGAAATTTGGACCACCTGGGGTTCTTTAACGTGCACCTAAATCTAAGCACACGGGTGTTTTCGCATTTCGCCCCCATCGAAATGCGGCCGCCGTGGCCGGGATTCGATCCCGCGACCTCGTGCTCAGCAGCCCAACACCATAGCCACTGAGCAACCACGGCGGGTGTCCTGATGACAGAGGCTTGGCAAACTGCGATAGAGAAAAAAAAGGCGAAGCAATAATTGCGAAAACAAATTAGTAGAGAGCTATACGGAGAAATGATAGTAGTTTTATCAGCTGTAGAAACTTGGACATGCAGCAGCACCAGCAACGCGCAGAACTGTTGTCGAGGCCGTCGGCGCTTTGAACAGTGAGAGCCGTCCGCAATGGCTTCGTAGGTGACTTCACTGGTGCGTCGAAGAACTATGTAGGGCCCGAAGTATCTGCGCAGGAGCTTTTCAGAGCCAGTGTCAACAAGAGCGGCTACTTGGTTGCCGTCAATGCGAACGATAAGGTCGGCGCTAACGACGTCAGTTACTTCTTTCGTAGTTGAGTAGGTGGTATTCCTCGTTGCATTCGCCATCTTCGCCGTATTCATCGTTGCATTCGACGGAGTCTTTAGCTCGTCGTACGTCGATAATAGGGGATATGGAGAACTTCGTGTACTGGCAACCTCAACCCAAGAGGTCGCTGCGTCTAGTTTCCCCGTCGCGGGCTAGGGGACCTGCCCCTAGCGACGTCGGCACAACTGCGACGAGTCGGTAAATTGTAGCGCGCAGGAGATGGCGAAGGAGAACGCGATCGGGGAGTCTAGTATTTTGCGGCTGGATGTTCACAGGAGTGTCGTAGGCGCGTCGACCGGCATACGGTGAATACGGCATAGTTGGCAGGAAAGGTTGGGTATTGGGCGGCGCGATAGTTTTAACACGAAAGTGTTTTATGCCGGGGTCCACCAAGACTTCACTGACGTATTTCCGTCACGGAAATACGTCACACGAACATACACGAACATAATACAAAGAAAGAAACCAGAAGAAAAAGTTCCACAAACATGCAAAATTTGGAAATCGAACCCACGACCTCTCGGTCCGCGACGATAGATCGCCGAGCGTTTAACCCATTGCGCCACAAACGCATTTGCAGAGAGCTACACAGACGCGCCTTATATATCTAACACTCCTCCGTGTACCCGCGCTCTTGCTCGGGGCGGTGCCGCCGCCTACGAGCAGAAAAGAGAAGTACTGCATTATGACACTAACGCGCACCGACAGTGAACGCTTCGGTGGTCTCAGCACTAGGACGCCTCGATCCCAGCATTCGAAGGGACGCTGGCATGAAGAAGCACTACCAACGCGTTCTCGCAGAAGCACTACTACGTGGCATTCACCGTACTCAGCACAGCGGAGCGTGGCCTCCGCAATTAGCTCTGAAAATGTTTCTGAAGTTGATCGCGGAGGCTGCAATTACGACGCGCTGTACGCGCTGATTTGACTCGGTGACGATTCAGTTACGTGCTTTGTCTTGCGCGTTGTATTAGTGTGTCAGTTACGTGCTTCGTCTTTCGCGTTGTGCTAGCGTGTGCAGCGTAGTGCAGCTTCCATATGCACGACGGTTGCTCATGGTCATCGACGTTGGTAGTCGTGATGGAGGAGACGTGCCACCAGGCGTCAGCGTGGGTGCATCAACGCCTAAGGGCGCTTTAGCCACAAAACAGCAATAGACATTATATATCAATGTGCAATAAACATTACACTACTTCTGTGAAGACACGTTTCACTTTCGTGTTCTATACCGATTCCTATATAAGAGGGATCAACCACATTTTTTTTCCATTTGTGGCAAACTCGATAGACGTGTCCAGCTTCGCCACAATGGTAGCACACTGGTCGGCGGTCGACGGTGCGCCACAAATCTGTTTTCTGACGCTGATAGTTCGGTGGCAACTCTCCATGCAGCCAAGGATTGGTGTTCGCGTGTTGAAGATACGGCATCGTTTGTGGTGGCGTGATCGGCGAAGTCGGTACAGTCGATGGGGTTGACGATAACGACTCTGTTTGTAGCGTAGGTGATGGTCTAGTTGTGGGTGTCAAGGGCGTCGAAGTTGCGTTGACTGGACGGCGAACAGCCTCCGCATAAGTAAGGCGCTGCGGCGCGTTACCACAGTCTGGCGATGAAAATACTTGTCGGATTTCTTCCCGGACCACATCAGCTATAAAAGATATCGCTGGCGCCGGTTCCGTACCCGTACGAACAAATCCGAGCTGCCGAAGCTCTTCTCGCACAACCTCTCAGATAACTTCACGCAGAGGCTTGTCGTTACTCACAGCCAGTACGGAAGTGTTCGCCGCCGAGTTGCTCATGCCATGCTGGCGGTATCGTTGCTGTAGGGGTTCAATGGCTGTGGCCTCTTTTGTGAACTCCGCCATTGTTATCGGTGGATTTCTCACAAGGCCGGCAAACCGTTGTTCTTTCACTCCCCGCAAGAGATACCGCAGCTTTCGCGCCTCTGGCATGTCAGGGTCTGCTCTAGAGCACTGCACGGGCCGATTTTTGCGGCCCGCGCCTGGCCCGGGTCCGTTTTTACATTGGGCGGCCCGCCCTAGCCCGATCAAAACTTTTATGGCGAGACCCGGGCCCGGGCTGGACCCGGAAATAATCTACGTTACCCGCCCGGCCCGGCCCGCCACCCCTTTACCTTAAGTCCGAGCCCGGCTCGAAACCGGCCCGAACCCGGCCCGAGACCGAAAAATACATGTTTTTCAGAGTTGAGAAGCCCGAGAATAACTCGCAGAAAGCCCGAGCCCGGCCCGGGCCCGGGTCAAAAAGCACACGCCGTGCCCGAGGCCGTGAAAAAACTGTTCTACCCGGCCCGGCCCCGGGCTTTCGGGTAAGCCCGAGCCCGTGCAGTGCTCTAGTCTGCTCTACGAAAAAGACGGTCCATACCTTGTGAGAACATAGCAACACTCTCATTGGGTTTCTGAATGTGGATTTTAAGGAGACGCTGCGCATTGTCCCTCCTGTCGATGCTTGTAAAAATATACAGCAGCTGTGTGCAGAAGTCGTCCCAGGTGGCTAAGCTTCTCTCCCGGTTGATGTACCACGTACGAGCATTGTCCTTCAGATAGAAATAGACGCTCGAGAGTTTGTCCGCCGAGCTGGTCATATGGTTGTACATGGCGACGCGCTCGAACTGGTCTAGCCAATCTTGGACGTCTTCAAATGCATCACCATGAAAGCTCTCCGGAACCATAGGGTTCTGCAGGGTTACTTGCGTTGGAGCCGCGGTGGCAATGGTAGTTGCAGGAGGCAAACGATTTCTTGGGGTTTCTTGCAGGGAACCGGACTCGGGCGCTAGGCCTAGTAGGCGGCGACTGAACCGGTGTTCCGGTGTTTCGATGCGCAATTACGATTCCGGGCTCGATCATTGGCTCCGCGAAGGGGTGCCAAGCATGAAGGATGGAGACTACCCAGCACCTCCACCAGTGTAATGACGTGGGATCGACGAGGGTGCGGAGCAGCACCAACAAAGACACCTTATCAGTCGTCAACAAAACCAACAACGTCTTCTTCGTGTCCACGCTTAACCTAAAAGCCCGCGCTACTTCAACCTCGTCCCCACTGGCGCATACACGCGGCAATATAGTTGTTGGAATATATATATATATATATATATATATATATATATATATATAGTTAAAAAATAGAAGCACGTAGGAAAAACATAACAGCACTTTACTGACGTTTCGGCCGGGGTCCGGCCTTCATCGCGAGTCATCATCAGCCTATATTTGACTCTCGATGAAGGCCAGACCCCGGCCGAAACGACAGTGAAGTCCTGTTATGTTTTTCCTCAGTGCTTCTTTTTTTTACTTCTGTGCCGGCTCCTGTGATTCTTTGCTTCACATATATATTGTAAAGAATAGACACCGAACGCCAGACCATCCGCACCGGTTGTGTTTATTATGGACGTTCGTCACTTGTCTGTGCGTCTTAAGACGAGAAAAGATGCACAAGAAACGCTAGTAGGTAAAAAAAAATTTTATTTCAAACACACGATGGGCAAGGAAAGGAAATGAAAAGAAAACAATGTCACATAGGAGTTTCACGCGCACTCTGATGTACGCGACGCTCAGTCCTACACCACAGTTCGGCGAGTCAAGAGTTCCAAAATCCATCTCACGGTTTGGGTCGTGACGACCCGCTTGTCGTAGCCACGGTACGGTCGCCGAGGCGAGCCAAGGCAGAGGTGGCACAGTTGCTGCTGCTGGAACCGTCGCCGGCACACGGCTGCGCTACCGTGTGCGGCGCCTGGCTATGTTGAGGACACCACTGCGATGTCCTGCCGCAACTCACGAGGACCGCGACCAAGGGTCGGCCCACGCGGACAGCACCTCGGTAGGCCTCGACCAAGAATGGCCCTCAGCAACTGCGCCCTGGCAGGAGCCGCTTAGCAGGCCTCGTCCTTGATCCCGGACCAGGCCTCCGCATCTGGCCTGGGTAGCCACGCCTTGGTCACTCGGCCGCAGCAGGAACAACGGCCCGAGCTCGTCTTCCCGGGCGTCGCACCCGATCTGCTGCACCGTGGCTTCGCCGCTCGAGCTCCTCCGCACGTTCTCCACGTAGCACTTCTTTTTTTTTTTTCGTTGTGTTCCTTTTTCCTTCCAGCTCCCGTGCCACCTGCCCTCAGCTCACCTTCTTCATTTCGGTAAGCGATTTCTTCGGTATGCACTTCTATTGAGTCCACAAGTCGCGGCGTACACGTAAAAAAATTATAAAAAAGGAATATTGTGTCCTTTCCCCACACCGGTTCTTCTTTTCTCTCACCTATATATATATATATATATACGCGCATTCTGAAAAACGCCGTACAAGTAGTAGCGCGCACGCAAATTCAATTCTGTGGACACATTCACGCGCGCTCACAAGCATGCGCACGCACTCACAACACGCGTACACTCATAATCACTCTCTTTCCCTCTCTGATACCTCCGAAAACCCTGCGCATACAGTCTAACTCACTGTGATTAACGTTCGAACGCCAGCTGTAATCAATGGCTCTACCGTTTAAATTTCCCGCCTCCTACTCAAGTCAGTGTGCCCTCTGTCGAGAGGTTGTAAAACGATTTACTCCTAGTCCTGAGTCCTGGCTAAGTGCAGATATAGCTGATAATGAAGTATTTCCAAATGGTTACACATGTCACAGAAATGATCGAAATTCTCACGGTGGCGGAGTTTTTATATTGGTAGAAAAAATCATTTCATCGGTCCAGCTGCCTGTTCCTGGCGGAGAATGTGAGGCTATTTTCTGTGAACTGACTCTTTCCAACAAACGTGCCTTGACTGTATCTACTTTTTATAGACCACCTGATTCCTCTGTTGATATATTATGTCAGTTGAGATCCGCAGTTGAAACTATACGGGCGGACAGCCTGGTTATGGGCGGAGATTTTAATCTCCCACACATTCTGTGGAACGATCAGGACTCAGTAATTTCAAGTGAGGGTTGCCTGTGTCAAGTAATGATGAACATTGTTGATTTGTTCGCACTATCTCAAATAGTGTCTGAACCAACTAGATGAAATCATGTTCTGGACCTAATGTTCACAAACCAACCTCAACTGGCAATTTCTACGGTTGTCGTTCCTGGAATTAGTGACCACAGTGTTGTTTTATGTGAAATGGAAATTACACATGTAAAACCTGCGCACAGTGTGGCAAGACCTGTGTATAACTATTCGAAAGCTCAGGTTCATAAACTAAATGAGGGTTTGGATGGGGATTATGATGTTTTTGCAACGGAAGCTGAATATGAACATACAGATGAATTGTGGACTTGCCTCAAAAACAAAATGCTAGAGCTTCGGCAGCATTTCATACCGTGCAGGGTCCTAAATGAAAGACAAAGTAGAAGTAAGCCTTGGTTTTCAAAAGCGTTGCGCAGGCTTACAAACAAAAGGCAAAGGTTTTATCACAATTTTCTTTAAGTGCCGTCCAGTGATAACAGGCAGAAGCTGAAAGAAATTACGTCAGAAATGAAGAGGGCAATTCGCGTAGCCAAGAATACTTTTGGCGGATCTATCCAGCTGAGAATCAAAGATGACCCCAAGTAATTCTGGAAGCACGTGAAAAGAAATGGGAAAGAGGCCACATCTATTCCGTCACTCGTCTCTGAAAACGGCGTCGTTTCTGACGACGAAGCTAAAGCGGAATACTTTAATCGGTATTTTGCTTCCGTGTTTTCTACTGTGATGCCTAGCAGCGATGATCGCAGAAGTACCCCGCGGGAACAGATGGCACCGATGGGCGATATGGAAGACGTCGTTATCAGTACACGTGGCATAGAACTGTTAATGTTAAAATTGAATACTGCCAAATGCGGAGGACCTGATGGCCTCACAAATCACTTCTTTAAAATTTGTGCCCGACCTATAGCTCCTTTTTTGAAAATACTTTTTGAACAATCACTGGCAGAAGCTTCCCTGCCCAATGATTGGAAGATTGGCGCAGTGGTTCTAGTTCATAAGTCTGGTCCGCAAAGTTACGTAGTTAATTATCGACCGATTTCCTTAACTTGTGTTGCATGCAAAGTTTTAGAGCACACTTTATACACGAGTATTGTAGCCCATATGAATCTGTATTCCCTATTTAATCCCTCTCAACATGGCTTTAGAAAGAATTTGCCTTGCGTAACACAACTAATTGAATTCACGCATGATATTACCAGTGCTATGGATAAACGATTTTCTATAGAGTGTATATTTTTAGACTTCAGGAAGGCATTTGATACTGTGTTCCACTCTTTGTTGATTGAGAAACTTCATACCTACGGTATTAATGCACAAGTTATTGCATGGATTGCCGAATCCTTAAGACTACGCAAACAATACGTAGTTTTGAATGGTTCTGAGTCATCAAGAGTAGACGTCACTTCTGGCGTCCCTCAGGGCTCAGTTCTGGGCCACTTTTGTTTCTTTTATTCATCAATAATATCGGTGAAGGAATCCTGTCGCATTTGAGACCATACGCTGATGATTGCGTCTTGTATAAGCCTATTATTTGTGAAGATGATTTCCGAATATTACAGTGTGATCACAGCCGCATTGCTCATGTGTTGTAAATGGAACATGAATTTAAATCTAGATAAGACGGTTATCATGTCATTTAGTAAGACAAAAACACCATGTTTGTTTCAGTACACCTTAGATAACATTGCATTGTCACGGGTGTCCTTATATAAATACCTAGGAGTTTATTTTACCACTGATGGCATCGTCACGTTGATCATATAATAGCAAATGCAGGTAAGGCATTAGGGTTTATACGGCGCTACGCTAAACACTTCAGTATGGCTACTAAAGAGCTACTCTTCAAGACGTTCGTCAGGTCTGGCTTAGAATATGCACGCGAGGTATGGGACCCACCGATGCTTGGTGACAAGGAACGCATTGAAAGAATACAAAATTTATCTGCAAGATTTGTTACTGGAAATTATAGTTTTGCTTTTAGCCCCATACAAGCAAAGAATAATTTACAATGGGAATCTCTTGACAATCGCAGAAAAAACTTCGTTTAAAGCTTTTTCATAGTATCTTTCATTCAACAATTGGCATAGACGGGCAACGGTACATACTTGAACCTTATTATGCATCAGCTCGAGGTGACCACACTCATAAAGTACGAGAAATATTTTGCCACACAGAACTATTCAGGATGTCTTTTTTTCCTAGAACTATACGGGAGTGCAATAGGCTACCATCGTCAATAGTTGATGTAATATCCAATGATACATTTTATGCCTTGTTGAACTGATGCGACATTACTTATGTTCCTTTTTTTTCTCTGCATGCGTATAGTGACTGTGATTCTTTGAACATTATGCTTACGTTTGTACCATATTGTATACTTGTAAGTCATGGAGCATGAATCCACTTGATATGTATTTCCCCCCACTGTAATGCCTGTAAAGGTGCTGTGGGTATTGCAAATAAATAATAAATAAATAAATAAATAAATAAATAAATAAATAAATAAATAAATATCGTGTCACTTCAGCACTCATCTGTGACCAAAATATTAGTTTAACGCAGTAGCAATGTTACGACTAAGTTCCGTAAATGCATATTTTGTTAGAAGAAAGTATCCTCTCGGCACTGTTAGTTCTTACTTTTAGAGCGCAGCTCTTAGACGCCCGTTCTTGCGGCGAGCGTCGGCGCCGTCCGTCGGCGTCCCTCGTAAGCGAGCGAACGAGCACAGCGAAGGATGAAACAGCAAACGCGAAGTGCGGATGAACGACGGCGATAGCGTAGAGAGTGCGAGGAGGAGGTTGTGGCTAAAGCGGAAAGAGAAAAGCGTTGTGCCGCGCCAGACGGGCTCTGCGGCGACGATGGCTACGAGGTGGCACCAAAGTAGCGCGCGTCGTGTGTTCACCGATGACGCCACCGATACCATATATGACCGGAGGTCTGCCTGCGGCGGCTGCTGTGAATCGCGCTCACGCGTCACCCACGCGCTACCTCTCGCGATCTCCCGATTAGCGAGGCAGTCGCGCCACACTTCGCTCCGTTTGCTACGTGCCGCACGAGACAGATATTGTCCGCGCCAGCCAATTTATCGCAAAATGAAAACATATATACAGCTGCGCTCAAATTTTGCATTAGAGCAGTATCGTAATCGCGGGTGAATTTTTGAAACTCGGCCGAAAGAGCAATGTGCAAAATTCCTGGATAAAGTTGTGCTCAAATACCTCAAGAACTCAAGTTGTGTACTCGATTGGATATTTGAAAGTCGTTTTTCAGGAACATTCGTATTCGACTGGACATGGAAATTTCGATATTCCAGCAGCCCTATAAAGGTGCAACCTAAATTAATGGCAACAGGTGCGCTACCGCGAGTGCCGTAGTCTTCGACAATGAATGAATTTCACATGCTTTTGTTTACAAAACATTCCGGTGCGACTCTTTTATAATAACATGCCATCTCGTCAGTTCTACAAGGGATTGTTAAAGCATTTTTAAGATGATAGATAAAAAACTTCTGTTAAATTTAAACTGTAAATCTGTATGTCCCAATTGCCCACTCATTTCCGTTTACGACTGTTTCAGAAACAGCTTACCTTTGCCATGTAGTACAATTGCACAGGAAGCTTCCACATGACCATCTTCTTTACCCGTTTAACGACATCTCGCACTTCTTCACTTGCGTCCCGTCCCAGTATACTGTGCAGGAATGTTCTCTCCATCAGACTCGCGTCCGCTCCATTCACTCGTTGTCCCTGAAATGTAATTAACATTTTGTAGCATGCTTTCCCTTAGGCAATGCCGTCTTGATTCATGAACCTGCGTGACGACGACTCACTGGCAAAGTCAATTCCTTGCCAGAGTCATAAAGGTGAAGTGTTTTGATGCAAAAGCATCAAATGGCCCATTGAGCGTGAAAGCCGGTGGTGTAGCAGCGAAACAGCGCATAAATTCCCTATAAATGCGACGCCACGTCACGAGGGCGCCTCGATGGAGAAAACCGGTGCGCGGTCCGTATCTCTCCCTCTCTCTCTCAACTCCCCTGCGCTTGACTGCCACTCGCGCCTATATGCGACATGCACTCTCACCTGGATCGGCCTACTCACCCATGACATTCGCTCCCAGGGTTGGCCGTGACCATGACGGTATGAGAGAGAGGCTATGACCACGCATTAGTGACGACAATGGAATGACGAACAAGGAATGACGTCAATGGAACGACGAAGGCAGTGTGGTGACGACGTCATGACGACAATTTGATGACGATTCTTAAATGATGACGATGGTAAAAGGGATACGGCGTGACGACGATGGCACGCGGACAGTGGCATGACGACGAGTGTATGACGGTGATGGCGTGACTGGGAATGACGACGAATTTACGCTGACGATGGCGTGACGGCGGCGTATCTCGAGAATCGGATAATGAAGCTGAAATGACCATGATGCAACGACCACGACAGCATCACGACGGCAGTTTGAGACCGAATGCATGACAACGATGCAATGACGACGATGTCATGACAACGGAGGAAGTATCACGACGACAAAGTAAATATGATGGAATGATGAATAAATGATAGCATTGCTAACTCTCGAACAAGCAAGCAGAAGTAGTAATGCATTTTCCCTATTCTTTTGGTGTCGTTCTCGTTGCTGTAGTTGTTGTTCCTCAAGTGGCTATGTCCAGTATTCAATCTCACTTTTGAATATGCATAAAAAAGTTGTGTGGACTTGTCTGGACTCTTTCTCACTTGTTTAAAGTGTCACCGTCCTATAGTTACTTGACTGTGCTTTCGATGCTGGTCCCCTTAGAAAGTCAATGTACGCTTGTGTTCCTGTATGTATAGTGCTTTTTATGTTTTATTTTTTTATTTTTTATCATTGCTTGAGAAACGAATTTGGCATTTTGGAATAGCCAGCTCTCCTAAGCCTACGTTACCATGATCCTACATAAAAATTTAAAAGATAACTTGTTGCTTTGCGAACAGATCCTGTATGGGTGTTCGCGTTCCATAGCTCTTTTTCTGGTTAAAGCTATGCAACAGAAATTGACTTACATGCAAATGTGCCACCAGCTGAAAGCTTTCTAAAAACCTCAATTTCTGGCACTATACCGCGTTTCTCCGAAACAGGTTTTGAACTAAACATGTTTAGGTCAAAATCCTTGTTTGGAAATGAACACGACGTCTTCAGACATCACTTATAAGCCCGATTAACCACTATACTCACGTCGGACAACCACAAGAAGAAGTTGTAGCGCTGTAACGGCATCCATGCGGGGACATACTGTGTATGGTCAGGTTCGAAAGCATATGACCACCGCATGCCATCTTCCTGGAAAGAAGCATAGAAATGAGCCCTTCTTTATAGAAAAAAAGGTTTATGCAAGCAAGTAGCTTTCGATGCATTCGAGATTACTCGACCATTGTGCAAAGTACACCATCAGCGACATTTCTTAACAAAAATTGAAGCATCAATACAACGGTGCTACACATCTGACGAAAGGTTTGAGCTACTGCATATATCTGTCCGCCTACAAATACACGTTGCAATTTAAATTTTAGCATTAAGCGACAAACGACTCTCATTTACACATTTCGAGCATGTGCGAGTTTCAATACGCTGTAACCAAAATTTATAATTTTGTGAAACTGCAGTACAGGTAAACAGACAAAAAAACCGTAGTAATGTTTTTCAGGTAATATATAAGCCTGCGCGTCACCTTTCTGTCGTGTTGGTGGGTGCAGGGTAATCAACAAAGACACTCATCGCCAATTTCATTTGAAGCACATGATGACAGCGTAATCCATCAATTAGCTTTCTCCTTTTTGTGCGAATATGACAAACAAAATACTTTACTTTCATATTATCCATGAGAGTTATATTATAATGGTGGAAAAAGACCTACGTTTTGAAACTCCTGCATGTGTATGCTGCCGACTCTCTATGGGGTACCTTAATTTACCTCACCTACCCGTTTCCAGCATTTTGTACATTTAGGTGCACAATAATAATGTGCACTGTTTATCTCTTATGTGTGACTGCACTCGATGCTATTTACTGGCTTCCCTCTTCATCTTAGCTGTTTACACAATGTTGGCGTTCTTTATTTTGGTGATATTTAAAAGTATTATGGCAGCCGGAACCGGTATGACTAAGCTGCACAAAGTTAATGTCTTAGAAGAGTCATTTGTTGGGTTTTTAAAGTTTTTTGAAAAGATGGTAAGGAAAACGGCCAATTTCAGGCTCCACGTTTCATTTAATTGTATCGAGATCATTGCATTTCATCACAGACAATTCAAAGAAATGAGCACTAACACGTACCCTGCAGTAAGTATCAAAAGCAGCATGTAGCAGAGATGTAGTCAGTGGTGGCAATGCTCCTGGAAGAACTTCACTGGAAAGGGGGTCAAAAAATTTCTTAATGAAGGCTTCTGATTAGAAAGAATGGTAACTTTAACTAACTAAAAAAGCGGACCATTCATTGAACACACATATCGAACAACGAACTGGCCTGTCTAAGCATAAGCTGACTGCTTTCCTAGTTTCAAAGGCATAAACCGTAAGTAATGTCCTTCCCTAATAATACGTTAGCAGATAACTTAACATGTGTTTATTTCTTCCTGTTTCACGAAACTGCTCTGTACACAATGACATTTCGCACGTACAATGAACAAATTGGCAGTTTAGCCCGAAGGCAAACCATTGAAAGCGAAAGCAAAGTTCAGCATTGAGCTGAAGGGTCCTCAGAATACTCAATTATGCACGAGATGCAATCTCAATTGTGCATGAGATGAGAGCGAAAGAGAACCATCGGCGTTCGCCAGTGTCCACATCAACGATTAGATGGATTAACCCTGACATGTACTGCCCGTTACGATCAGATGGAGTATGCACCACGATGTGATTTGCGTACAGCTGCTTAGCTAATCTGTGTGTGCGTTCAGCGTTTACGCCAGCAGCGCAAGTCAGAATGCTGCCCTGGCTTTGGCAGATCTGGCATTTGGCTTTCACTGCCGAACGCACTGCACGGCTCCGGCGACCTTTTTACCCACGCATGCGGTATCAGGTGCTTCGACATACTGTGACAACACGACAATTCCAACGGCGGTGCCAACGATGACGGCGCAACCGCGCCTCGATCGTGCCTATAATTGCTATCGCAATGCACTCCATGTACAGTACATGAGGATACCGTGTTGCAAGGCAACCAACCAATATTTACACTACAGTATAGTACTTAAGAATTTTACGGTAAACTCCCTGTGCAAATAGACCTTAAGGCTATTTCATCCCGCCGGTGTATGATAATAGCCGATGGCACTTACACGCTCTTTGCGAGCGAACTAATTAGCTTTTATATTTCCGTGGGCTTAGCTCCCCTTGTACGAGCACAAGTAACTTCCAATTTAGGCACGCAATTGGGAACATGTGGACATAAAACTGTTTTAAGTCATAAACAATGCGTGAACGATCTTTCTTGGCGAGTGAACTGAAATTGCTTGGCTGATACGAGGTATGGCAGTGGCGAACTAACGCTCCCGTTGTCTTTGATTCGTTATTCTTGTTGTCAGATACTAGCATATTGATTAACTTTCCTTCTCTGGCTTGAACAATTTTCCACAGCTTACGTTGCACTTAACACATTTCTATTTAGGTTAAGGTCAATCATGGAGCCACTCTGAAAGTTTTCGAGAACGCATCAAGAAACGCTCTGAAGCATGCAGTGCTTAAGAAAGGTCGTTTTTCGTACGCACGATATCTTTGTAGCTAAGGACTTGTTTAAGTCATAGCACACCGCTATTCGCTGCCTCAAGAAACTGAACTCACTGCGGTGTTGTGTATTCTGCAAATATATGTATTCTGCAATCTATACCAGATAGATTTATATAGATTGGTGCCGCTGCACAAAGCTGAAAAAAGCACGCTATAGGCGTTAAAGCTTCTTCAGGCTAAAGTAGACATACAAATCACTAAGGAGAAAAATCTATCCTTATTAGCATCTGCAACAAAACCATACTAACAGCGCAATGTTATGGCATCAGTTTTCTTTATAGTTTCTCCCACTGGCGGTATGTTCGTGCAAATTTGTTAAATTTGTGAAAATTTGAAGTGGACAACAGCACCGGTTTCTACAATAACGTATTAGCTGCAAAACCAAGGAACCTTGTGGTTTTGTTGTGCTTTCGGAATTCTAGATTTTGAAAATCTGGGTCATTATAATTTCTGAGCAGCAATTTGCGAACACTTCTAATTACAATATGCTAAAAGAT
>NW_023606396.1:0-60001 GCF_013339745.2 Dermacentor silvarum
GGTATTCTTCAAGGTAGCAAGTTTCTGTCATTACACAGTACGTTATGAAGCGTTTATTATGTTTACTTGGGCATGGTTGATGTTTTGAAATACTCGAAAAGTATTCGAAACATATTAGCATTTACGACTAGTGATTATTCAATTCGAAGACCGAATCGAATAGTACACTAGTCGATTTGTTGTTCGAAAGTTTCGAATATGTCACCTCACGTAGCAGTATTGATGCCCATGCACCACTGAAACAGCCCAGTGTGGTCCACTGTTAAAAGGAATGCACGAGTGTAGAGCGTGCGCAAATATTTCGCTCTGGCGATTGTACGATTTTGTGAGATTGCAACAGGTGATGTGGTTGGTGCCAGGAGCCTAACAATAACAGGAGCCTGGGCATGCTTATATGCATTCATCGAGGACCACGCACCAACACACGAGGAACATTTGAAGAATAAATTAGCACCGTGTTCATTTGGGTTGATTGGTACATCTTGCCATACCGCAAATTTTTTTAACAATGTGACACATGGCAAAAGCCAGAGTGCTGACTTACAACTGAATGGTTTATGTTCGAAAGGGGTATATATATATATGCGTGAGGAGGGTTAAACTAAAAGTTCATTTCTTTTGTCGAAAAAGAGAGGGAACGTGAGCTGACGCATGCGTCCACGTGTGTCAGGATTCTAAAAGCTTCAAAAAATTTCTCCCAAATGCTGTTCACGGTATCTTTAAAGCTACTATGCATTTGTAAAAAAGGCGGGGTACAACTGCACTTCTCACAATGGGTAGCAAGATGACTGTGCTCCTCGGGGTACCTTTAATTGAAGCCGCACATCCACGCACGCGGTCTTTGATACCCGTTTGTCCGATGTAACAACGATCGCATGCGAATAGAATTGCATGCACAACCTGCATGCAGCACTCGACAACCCGATGTGCATGTTTATTAGAACAAGGCTGTTTTACATTTTGCTCTTAAATAACTCGCTTCCACAATCTACGAAGTTTGTTAGGGGTGCTAAAGATTGCCTGAACTCCGGCCTTAGCCGCGACTTTCATAATGTTGTGGGACATGCGGTGCCTGCATATGCTACTTTAGAAAATAAAGCGTTTGGTTGTAAGTTGACGCTCCGTCCGGTGCCTCCGTCTATCATCCTGTGTCGAGCTGTTAAACAAATCTGCTGTGTGACAAGAAGAATAAATGTTTGTCAGTTACCAGCACTGCCAGCGTTCGTCTCTTCTTCGATCGTTTGTTAGTGCTTGGGCCTCAAGATAAACCTTTCTACACAACTGGACTACCAGCTGATGACAGCCGCACATTACGGTGCTACCTTTAACACTTTAACAGTGGACCGCACTCTACATACATATATTGCAGACGTGCGAAATCCCAGGATACACATTGCTGCGAACACACTCTACACTTCCCGATCCTATCATCGTATTTTTGTTTCCTGAATGCATATGGGCTGTGTGGGAGCAGCCACTGTACAAGTATAATTAGTCACTCTTCACAATTACTGATTACAATTAGGGCCGCCGAGTTTCAAATATTGTCCCTAGCAGGATGTCGCACCCAAACTGACCAAACGTGTGTCGTGCAAATGATTAAGCGTTACAAGAGCACAAAACAAAAACAGAAAAAAAAAAAAACGCTGGTGCGCGTGTAGTTAATGGTAATTAGTCATCGAGTAATAACGCTGCTCACCGAAAAAAGAAATAAACCGGAGCTTGTTCCTCCAGTAGCGCGCACAGCAGGGCTTATAATAGCGCTGCACGTATCTTTCTGACAAGGTTGATACCAGTTTCGGCAAGAATATGTGGCCAAATGCGGGTCGTACTTCACTGCTGTTTACACCGCTGGAATGAAAACATGACTGGCCTGTCCTCTACGGTTTCATCACGAGTAAATAATGGGATGATTAATGGGGGGTCTTATACGCGTCGTACTTCACTCCAGAGGACGGAACTTGCACAGCTTTCGAAAGGTGCAAGAGAAAGCTGCAGTGTTTTATGCGAGTTGCGACGAACTCATGGCAGAGACAAGGCTTACCTCTTGGATGAGATCCCGCTTGTGGTCTAATCCTTTCTTCTTTGTCCGAGTAAGAGAAACTATAAATGGATAGCATGAGAAGTATGACGCATTAGCACGTACTACAAAGGAAAGAAAAAGCGCAAAGAGCCTGAAATACCTTGACGATTTCGCTTCGAGCGCGGCATACTGGTACGACGTCAACAGAAACCACGTGCTCGCAGCCGCAGTAGCAGGTGCAATATCATCGCATGGACCGCTGCGCTGGTTGCGCCCTGAGCGGCATTTCCAAGCTTCACAACCAATATTCTCATAAAACACTAATTCAAATACATATGCCCGTATACACAACGTAATTTATTTGAGAGTTCAGAAATGTTATTTATTTAATGAATATATATCTGCTCGGTTAACAAAGTGTGCGCAGCGGAAGTACGAGTTGCAACATAGTTTTTGTTTAAACGACTCGTTGGCGTTGCCTAAAAGTGACTTAAAATAAAACGTGCACTTTATGGCATCAAGAAGTTTTTGACATTAGCGCGAATAGTAGTGTGTTTTCAGTCCGAAACTTGAGAAACGCGGCTCGGCAGATTCGAAACTCAGCGGCGTGGGAGCGGCGTTCCGCTCGGTTCCCTGGCAACGCGTGACGTCAAGGCACCGTGGCATCAGAAACGCGTCCCCGTGGCTGATAGAAGGAATCTTCCTCGACCGCTTAGCGCCTGGGGAAGTGCGAAACCATCCGCCAGTGGGTAAAGATTGCTCGGTTTCTATCGTCGTAGTGGTAGCGTTGCCACGGCGCTCGGCTAGCGGCAGAAGGGTCCAGCGCTCTCGCTCGCGGTGTTTTAGAGGCGTGCTTCGGTAAGTACTGCGAGTTCGAGCGCCGGATACAGCAGCGTGCCGCAGCGGCGGGAGCGAGCCCGGCCGCCATTTTGACGGAGGCCGAGCAGCGTGCGCGCTTCGCTCCACTGACGGGTGTTCCCCTTCGGGCCGCGGCCGCTTGCCTTGCAGCTAAAACACCCAACCCACCGGCACAGCAATGGATAAGGACGAGTTGGTTCAGCGGGCCAAGCTTGCGGAGCAGGCCGAGCGGTACGACGACATGGCGGCCGCCATGAAGCAGGTCACAGAAACGGGCGTGGAGCTCAGCAACGAGGAGCGCAACCTGCTCTCTGTCGCCTACAAAAACGTCGTCGGTGCCCGGCGGAGCTCGTGGCGGGTCATCTCGAGCATAGAGCAGAAGACCGAAGGTTCGGAGCGCAAGCAGCAGATGGCCCGGGAGTACCGGGAGAAAGTGGAGAAGGAGCTACGTGAGATCTGCTACGACGTGCTGGTGAGTAGCACTGCCTCTTCTGCCGCTTCATGGCCGCCGTCGAAGGGGGAGGGCGGGCGCGTTAGGCCTAGCGCCTCCGCGTTCGCCGGTGCTGCTGCAGTGTTCGCTGTGTCGCGCCGTGTTTTTTGCTCGTCCGCGGCCGCACCGAGGGCTGGGCGTGCCCCGGTCGCAGTGTTTTTGCGCTGCGCGTGTACGATTGCGCGGCGCGTATTGCGACGGCCGCCGGCTCGCCTCGCCAGCGCCCGGCGTAGCCATTTCGGGAGAGCGTTTCGGGCGGGGAAAAATAGTCCGGCGCTGAGCCGGCGTCGGCCAGGTGTGCGTTTCCGTCTGGGCGCTGGTTAAGCGGCGGCAGTGCACGGTGCCTTCCCACGCCTTGTCGGGTGTTTGCACGGCTCGAAAGAACGGAAGTTTTGCGCGCGTCACGTAGCGGTGTCCACTTCGAATAGTGCAAAATGCGTGTGTATGCGGAGGGGTCATCGGATGAAGGCGTGACACTCCCGGTAGTCTGCAGCACGCCGCCCCCCCTCCCTTGTTTTTGGTTTCTTTTGTTTGGCGCTATCGTCTGCTGGCTCCCTGCATGCCGCGCGATGAGTCATGGCTAAACGTGAACCAGATCGCGCGGCTAGTCACCCTCCCACGTCTTCCGAACGTCATCGTCGTCTTGCCGAGGGTCCGCGTCGGGGCGACTTTTATTTTTCACCTTCCGCACGGCGCCGCTTTTGCTAACACGCGCGACACATATATTGCGCTGCTGGGGCGCGCGCGGCTTTTTTTTTTTTTTTTTTTTTTCTTCCATTTCCTCGTGCGAAGAAAAACTTGGCGCCCTGCTTTCCGCGTTCTTGCGTGCGCCTTCTGGACCATGCGGGGGTTACCGCCTCGTGGCGTTCCTACCTCTCGGTTCCAACAGTGCAGTGCGTGGGCGACGGCTCTTCTTCCGCAGGCCTCACTCCCTCCTCCCCCTACGCTTCTTCCGCGAGGGGGGTGAGAGAATCGGCGGAATCGCGGGCGGCCGTTTCGACTTCTCCGCGGACAGGGTGCTTCGAACTCGTCTCCATACACACACCTCCCCCGCCGACTTCTTGTGATCCGAAGTGCGGCAGCGCCGTCGTCACTTTTTTCGGGGAGCGATTGACGCGTTGTCTGCGTTCTTGTCTCCTCCTCTTTTTTTCACCCCGTGCAGCCGCAGCAGCAGCCAGCCAGTTTCTCCCATATTTCTTCCCTTCTCGGAGCCTTCGATCGGCCGGACGGCGGAGCAGCTATTCTCCCGCACCGACGTCGCGGCGATGCCTTTTTTCGCCCACCGGCGTCCGTCGCTCGGTGTCGTTTGTGTGCGCATACCGCCCGCAGGTGTTTGAGAGAAGCGTCGGCGTTCCGCCTCTTTCGCGTTGTCCGCGGAGCGATCTGTAGGTTCCGTTGTCGAAGCAACGCAGTCTTTTTGAACGGCCTTGCCGTTTCCGGTGCGAGGGCGGTGCCGCACCTAGCGCTTCCTTTCGCGAGCCACTCGACGTCGCCCCTGCCTCACGCACGTGGCCGACGGCTCGCATTCTTTGCAGCAGACGCCGAACCTCTCGTGTCGGTTCACCGATCGCGTGGGGGGTGCCGCGGGCCGACGTAGGTCGCGAATGTGACTCAGGCGCCCCGTTTACGCATCGCGTGCTATCATCGTAAGTGGCGCTCGCTAGCTTATCTCGCGGGATGGGGGGGGGTGATGACTTTCGTGCCGAGCGATCTTTTGGGTGGGGACAGGAAACTCGATTGACGCCCTTCCCTTCATCCGCACCAGGGCGCTTTGACGCGCGCCCTGCCGCTCTTCTCCAAACACGTGCGCTGTCAGCTGCATCCCCGGGGGCAAAAAGTCGGCGGAACACCGCGGATGTTTTGCTTCCGATTGACTCGCTCGGGATCGCAATCGGCCACATCTGGCGGGTCGAGCTTTGGCAACCGCCTGGCTCGCGCAGCTGTTTCTGTGGTACTGGGCCAAGTGCAGGCGTCGCGCATTGCTTTCGAAGGGAGCGGGCGGCCCTGGTGATATCGTTGTCTGTATGCACGTGGAGGGAGGTGATAATCGTCGTCGGGCAACGCGTTTTTTCCTGGCAGTGCGTCCGTTTGCCAGTGTAGTGCGGCAGGTCCACTGCAAGGCCAGCAAACTCGTGTCGGTGGCTCCTGTATTCTTGGAAATTTCCTAATCCCATCACGTCCTCGACTGCGTTCACCCGTTCTGTCACTCCCAGTGGACCACGTATCTGCTCGATACGTGACCTGGCAAACGCTTTCTCGCGATCTCATCGGCTACACCAGTGCTCAAATCCACATCATTACCATCCTTTCTCTCTTTAGGCCTTATTTTGCATCTCATTACATTTTTATCCAGCCTCGCACCTTAGCAATTCTAGAAAGCACCGATTATCTCGAGGATATCGGTTAGCTGTCGTGCGCCATACCACTGCATAGATTTTATGTTGGATTCCAGTCCCAAGCTGAAGGTCTCGCTCGTAGCCAGCTTAAAGCAGGCTCGATGTTGTGGGTAGTCTGGACACCCAATCGTTCCTTTCAAATCCTAGTGCAACACAAGTTGACTTTCACTGCGATGCCCATCCCTATTGCCTGTGCTCCACTAGACTACACTTCTCAAGAATTGCTGTTGATTGGCAACGAAGTGCAGTTGCCAGTTTTGTAGGTGGGCAGCGCTTCCATCCACTTCAGTCGAGTTCAGGAACCTTTTTTGAATATGGGAGCATAAGTTGCAGCTTGGCAAGCTAATGTAGACGTATCGCATCACTCAAGAGACTGCTTTGTCGCTACATTGCAATAGTAAACCATAGAAGTTGTCCCCTTGCACAAACTGGTTCCTGTACATACGCAAGCATGTTTTGTGGTATCTAGTTAGTGTAGCCATGAAAGGGATGGTGGAATTCATTCAGGGCAATGTTTACTGCTTGCGTTTTGTTTTCGCCCTATTTTCTAACGTCTTGAGGTTGACAGCCAGGGTGGCGTCTGGGTACAGACATGTGCTTGTCACAATTCTACTGGCGAAGTCTGCAATGCACTCTTGAGTTGAAATGACTCTTCTGCAGAAAAATGCTAGTTTCAAATATGAAAGGTGCAGTAAGGAGCTTCTGCTTCCAGAGATTCACATTCCTTCTTGCTAAGTTCCGGGAAAATGAACCAAACCATGAGGGTTGTGAACATCTTGCAGGGAAATGGACTAAAGATAATGCGTGGTATTCTTTGGCAGTGCATGCCTTCATCCTCCGCAATATAATAGTGGGTGGCATGTCAATCCGTGTACTGAAGGTTGCACTTGTTTGGATGCGTCATGCACTGGCCAGTTCCTTGCAGCACAAAACCTCGGGCTGTGTTTTCTTGTGAAAGCCTATATGAAAGGCAGGACTGCAGACACCTGACAAAAAGCAGCTCTCAGTTTACCTTTGTGGAAGCACCGGGAAAATCTAATGGAACGTGAAATTGTGCAGGCAATGCATTCAATAGGCACTAAAAAGAAACAGTAAATCAGTTTACACCGTTAAAGCATTTTTTGAAAAGCCTCTTATTATTGTGATAAGGCAATTACTAGAAAAGAAAGTGAAGGCTAGACAGCCATGTAATTATGCACTGAAACTCCAGCGCAGCGGACGTCATGAAGGCCTATGTGCTTTCTTTAACCCTTTAAGGACGAGACATATAAATACCAAGAAATGTTTATTTTCTATCGAAATGCGCAAAACACATCAAGAATAAGCATACTCAACAAAAAGAAATAATATTGTGGCAATTTTCTCAGCAGTAGGGGGAAAACCTAGGCAGGGAACTGGAAGATGATTCCCCCCCAAGCCACCTAAGGCTTCGTTTTCGATTTGTATAGACAGCTCTCATCATATGTGAGCCATAGGTGTACATTTCGTTTGGCTTACATCACATGCGTGACACCACTGCAGCTGAATATCTTGCATCGGCCTGTCTCCTGCGACCTTGTTTTCAAAAGACACTGAGTCGCGTGCAAAACGTATTCTTCCTAGTCCAATGTGCCTGCTCTAAAGCAACAAATTACGCTCGTTGCCTGTCATTCAGTATTGGCCGAAGAGATGTGAAATTTGGCAAGAAAAATTTATGGTATGTTGCCTGTAGGCAACACTCGTCAATAAAGGGTTAACTAGGCCTGTTTGTGTGCAGTAAACGTTCATGCTTGTCTTCAGCTCATTTGAAGTACGATGTGGTTAGTCTGTACAGATAAAGATTGCCTGGGTGTGCCGAGCACTTGCAGTCAAAAATGATTACACCTGGGTAAGTAGATGCTGGAATTTCAAGGCAGTGTTGCCTTGAAACGTTAAGAAACACTAAAGAAAAATCACTTCAGCTTCATTAGTAAAATGCCCATCCACACTACCAAAAGTGCCACTCTCCATAAAGGGTGACAAGCCCGAAAGGATGCGGATACGAAAGGCGGGGGGCGACACTCATGTGGCATTCACATTAGCAAGCTTCTTTACACTCCACATTACGAAGCATGCTTTATTAAAGGGATCCTGAAACAATGCTTTTTTTGGACAAACATTCCGAGTCATCGGAGTAGGTCCTTCTGATCGACTCATTCAAGTGCTCCATGTAAAGCATGTCTAATTTATCATACGGTTTTTAAAATATGCAAGTTCTTGCACCAGCTCGCTTTGACCTTGTGGATTCTGACTGCATTTGCTCAGGCAGAGTTAATCTTGTCAGACATACTAAATTGTATTCTTAAGGAGCCGAAGACTGAACTTTGCAAGTTGTAGCTGGAATGGAAGGGAAATTCGTGACCAGACACTGATGTACCAATGCTGCTGTTCTGGTGTAAAGACACTGATCTCAATTTTCTCTTCTAATAACCTATTATTGAACTACTGAAGACTGAATTTAGAAATAACACTGCTGAATTAGCGAAGACTGTTTTGAAATACTACTTAGCCCGTGTAAACTGGTTTTGTTTTTTAGTGCCCTTATTATGGGGGGGCCCCACCGATACTATCTGTTATCCTTCGCATTGATTAGGCCAATCTCTTTACCGAGTGCAGTGGGTGATGCGCTGACACTCAGTGAACTGAGAAGTGTTATCAGTGCAGAAAAAGATAAACGGCAGCAGGCCTATCAACATGCAACTGCCCTTGTGATGTTGCACTCTTGCATGTTTTCTGCTCGGTCTTTTCTTTTTAATATCAGTAAACAACCATTGGTTGTGCTGTGTGTGTTTCAGTACATGTTCGTAGGCCTGCCGATGCTGCTGATTATCTTTTTCTACACCGATTACACTAATATATTCAGAGTGTCAGTGCATCTTCCATTGCACTCAGTAGAGCCTAATCTGTGTAGAGGATAGTATCAGCAGGCCCATTACAGTGGCACTAAAAACCCAAAACCACTTTACACGGATTGTCTTTCTAAACGCAGTCTTCACTAATTCAGGAGTAATAGGTTATTAAAAAAGAAAATGGAGATCAGCTTTATTGAAACAGCCAAGCTTTATTGAAACAGCCATTAGTTCTGCTGTGTCCATTCCTCCCAGTTGCCTTTCTCACATTTGCACACAACCTTGTTAAAACAAACCACTTTATTGTTGGTTTGATGTGTACTTGGATTGTTGCATCCAAGAGTAAACTACTCATCAGGGACTGTAAAGAAGTCATTTGTTGATTCTATGGCATGTGAATAGTAATTAATGAGACTGAATCAGACCAATGAGAAAACCAAAAGTGGATCTGGTATAAAATATTTTTAAAAGTATTTGATTAAACAGCCTCCATAACATAAAAAAAGCTCATGTAGCATTCACATTAGCAACCTTCCGTACACTCCACATTACAAATCATGCTTTATTAAAGGGATCCTGAAACAAGTGACTTTTTTGTACAAACTCTCCGAGTCGTTGGGGTAGGTCCTTCTGATCATTCAGTGACGCATTTAAGCGCTCTGTGTAAAGCATGTAATTTATCATACAGTTTTAAAAATGTACATCACTACCAATCACAGCTCCCCAATTGTTTTCAGCCGCCCTCTCCCAGTTGAGTTATCCCAATCGACGTCAGTTGGGCAAGCTATCCAATTGGTTACCCAGGTTGTGTCATTTCCAAATTAGTTTTTCCAACTTTATGTTAAACAAATGTGGTTCGTAATAGTTGGAATGTTGGTTAACTTGTTTCTATAAAACAAATGCAACAGAAAAAGTACAGAGGGGTCCACTGTTGAAGGGAACACCAGGATGCGCGGCGTCTGCTCGGCGGCCACAACGAGTGTTGCGCAGTGAGCGCTGTGGGCGGTGCTCTTTCATCGTCTGCTATGGTCAGCTGCCGTGCTTCGGATCGCCGCGAAGTTAGCAGGTTGTGTATTTCGTGTTTAAATGCAGCCAAGGAAAGTAACTGGATTGATGTATATTCGGATAAATGTCCTTAACATCAGCAGCAATGACCGGTGATGTCTTTTGTTTGCCTTCTCCTTTCATAAAGATTTTGCCGCCTCAAAAAATGCTTACTGCGCACGTCGATTCCCATGATTCAACGATAACTCGTGTTATAGCTCTTTATAAATTAATATGCTCGTTAAAGGTACTTGTGGATTCTTTGTGCAGCCTACGCACTGCAGCGACTCCAATAGTAGTACAAATGAGATGGGCACTACACAGGGAAAAGTATTCTCCAATATACCTGTGCCACAGAGACAGTCGTAAAAAATGATCGTTTGTCTTGTGAGCTGAAACAGCAAAAATACCTGCTTGTTAATATTTTTGCCTCAACTAATTTTCCTTCAGCTTTGCAATCGCTGGCTATCAGTGTGTGGCCATGCACTCACCGGCCAACATTAAAAAAGCGAGATCGGCTTGCTTCTCTGCTACCCGAAGCGCGGTAGCAGACAAGAGCAGCGCTTAGTGCACCGGCGCGAAACTTGTTGCAGCGACCAGCCGGTGGGGGGGGGGGCTCCTAGCAGATGCCACGCACTTCGGTGTTCCCTTTAACAGTGGAGCCCTCTATACACAATTTTTATCACTACACTCGAGCACTTCTAGCACACAGCAAGTCTCGTCAGCTTGTGTTATAATGTTCTGTGTTGATGCGAGCTGTGCGGTCAGTGCTGGTCGCGAGCGTTATTTTCGCGAGCACCGTGGACCGACCTTGTTGTGAGCTGCAAATCTAGTGATAGGCAACGTGTGAGCAGTGTGGCTGCAGGGCAACAGGCTGTCGGTATCCGGATAGCGCTAGCATCTGCGCATTTGGGGCAGTCGCTTCACGCCGGAGGATTACTACCAAAATAGTTTTAACATTGTCCGGTATTTGGACCAACTAGGGTTAGCACAAGTGAAGTAATTTTGTCGACTAAATGAATGGAAGTGTGACCGTGAACGGCCTGGACAGTGCAGCCACCAGGTGGCATAGAGCTCAACCAGACGAACGCAGCTAATGTAGCAGTAACCAAGTGTTACTTTGCTGCTGGTGTAAATTTTCGCAAGGAGCGTAATCCTAAATGTCTTCTTAAAGGCCACTTTATATTCCGCTGCAGCGTGCACGTCGGTCGGTGGAGATTGGCGCGAAAACCAACCCCTCTATAGTAGCTTCGCCTAGAGGCATGTGCATTTTATATGGATGATGTGCAGTGTCGCCACCAGCCCATCTTGCTTGATTAGACATGGATGCGGTTCTTTCTGGGTGAGGCTGGCACTAAATGCAGCATCTTGACGCTGGCTGCAGCTGGGGCACACCAATGAAAGCCGGATATGTTGGCCGCGCCTTGCGCCAGACTATAGAGTGCTGCGCTTTCGCTGACATGGTGTCGCTGTACCGAGCACGCTCGTGTGTCAATGCCACGTCTGACTACAAAGTAGCCTTTAATGTTCAAAGTGTTTTACACTTGGGTACAGCAATAGTAGCTCTGTGCTTGGCTGGTTACGCTCTGCACCACCAGGTTGCTGCACCGTGTAGGCTGCTTATGTCTATGCTAAAGCCCCTTCATCACAGCGGTAGTATGGAGGGTCATTAGGAGGGTCACTCCCATCCGTCAAAACGCCCAGCTCGCCTGTGGTTACTGGTGTATCGAACACGCACGCTGCTTGGATAGCTCCCACGGGGGACGATCACCAGGCAGTTAGTAGAGGTTTGAGAGGGCTTTGCGCACTGGCTTCAAGACAACCGGAAGTAGGCGACACGGGGTCGCGTCATGCTGCAGGGCCAGTGAAGGTGGAGCTAAGTCTCGGTCACTCAGCGAACAAGTTGAGAAAAAGCATGGCTGGAGAGGATGGTAACTTGTAATCGTCTGTAGCTCTGAGGCGCTTCAATTAAATTGTGGCACTAATCTTTAACTGTAGCTGTACCCTACGAGTCTTTTTGCCAACCGTTTCAGGGACCCTTTAAAAGCACAACTTAAGCATTAGGAACAAATGCCAGGTTGCATACTCCGAGCATTTGTAATTGTCTATTATCAGATGGCAGTTCTAAGAGGTGATCTCGCGAGTCTACCTTGCGAGTCACCTGTGTCTACCTTCAAGACTAAGTTGGAAGTGGGCGTTGTCCAGTGTTAAACAGCATTTTCTCTGAAGTTAGAATAGTCACCTTGTACGGTGCCACCATTATATATTAAGTGTTGCTGTGAATCATACTCATATCTGGAGGGCTCATACAGGTGCAATGTCCATAAATAGTACTAAATAGTTCCAGAGAAGTTTGAGTGCAATTGATGGCAGCTAGCTGTGAAAGTTTGGCTCTCTGTGTGATGTAGCGAGCTCTCCTTGCAGAACTTCGTTTTCTTATATAAATTATGACATTCTTCCTTTAGTTTCATATGCGGTTATGTGCACTGACTATTCTATTTATACTTACTGTCAATCGCAATGCGAATTATAACAGGAGGGCAAACTGTCAGAATAGAAAAATGTGTGCAAATTCTTCGAAAGGTATTCACATTTGGGAACGACTATTTGATTTGAGGACCAAATCGAATGGGACAATTCATTTGAAGGTTTGAAATATTTGCACACCCGTAAACGATTAGGTAGAAGTTCAAGCAGAATGCTTTTTGAGTGCTGTCTGAAAATGTTTACAACTGTGCGAATTTTTGTCGGTTGGTTCACATTGGGAGTAGTTCGAACTGCCATTGGGCATTCCATTCATGCAGTTCTGGGTGTTGAGAGTATTTCGTTGCTTGTGTGCAGCGTCTAAAAGTAAGTTATACCGAATGAAGTGCGTATCCCAAAAGAAGTGTGCTGCACTCAGGCTAAACTTTAAAAAATGCACTGTTGACCCCTTCCTCTCCTCCCTGTTTAGTGTCCTCTGGATGTCTACAAATATTACAATTCATGGTTTGGCAGATATGCATTGTATTCCTCAACAGGTGTGTGCTCGTAGCATTTTAAGTAGTGCATTTCAACCATTATGTCAGGACGGCATATACACTTAATTCCTGCCAAGTTCTTTCATATGTATGGTGCATGGGGCGCATGGCACAAGCGAGAGCATGTGGGCATGTGCCAGTTTCTTTCTGGCCATGCTCTCAAATGAAACACTCGATAGGCTTACCATCGTCTTTGCATGTTTGGCAATGCATATGTAAGCAAGAGCGTGCCTGTTTCTCCCATTCTTTCTTTGTGGCTGCTTACGCCTTCGGGATTCTGTGTTAAACTGCACTGCCTTTCCAATTGGCCCAAGTCATAATGAAACAGTAACACATGTTTGGTGGTTGTATGCCGTCATGGTCATCTTGCTGCTCTTGTGGTGCACACAATTTCTCGACGACATAGACAAAAACATTGGTCTATCTGGTAATATAAGGTATTCCTTGCAGAACCCTAAACGGTGCTAAACAGCTAGCTGCCTGCAGAATGCTTTGCACAACATTGTCAGTCTGTGGGATCCGATTAGTTTGGGTGCTAACAGATTAAGATTAACAGAGTAAGATTTTCGTGTTTGGTTTTGCATACTTGGTGTTTCCAATGGATACAGCTATCTTTCATTAGGAAGTCACCTTCTCAAAAGGATATCTTTCCGAAACGGCACATCCAAAATTTTTATTTTGCAGCACTCATTTAAGGAGATTGTGTGCATATGCTCAAGTGGGGAGTAATCGTCGAGGCAATCTGAAATGGTCACGAGGGCATGCCCATGGTTAGCTTGCTGGTTTGAGATCGCACTTTTGCAGAATTCAGTTGATGGCAAGTTGTGGAGGGTTGGAGGAACGTAAATGTTTCTAATGCTGTTGTAATACTTCTAATCTGAATTCAAGCATTTGACGTTTAGGTTATTTGGATATCGGCGTTATAGCAAGATGGTATAAAAATTTTGCCTTTGTCTGGTGGTTAATGCCAAGTTTCTGCCTCGGCTTGCTGTGACAGTGTTTAATCCTGTTTGGTTATCAGTAAATGATTATATTGCACTCTAAAGGAACCAAAGACAACAGATTTTCAGTTTCTGCACTAAAATTTATCAAATACCAGAAAATTGCTTCAAATCGGAAATATTACACTGACATTATGGCAGGAAGCTGTAGGGCAGGCTGACCTTCTTTAACAGCAAAATTTTAAAGTGACTGAAATCGGGGAATACAAGTGTGAATTGCCATTTAGTCTCTTGGCGTACTTAAGATGAAGTTGCACAAAATAGAATGTTACATTAGTTCTTCAGGACATTGTGCAATCAACCTAGTGCGTCTAGTCTAACGAGGCTTTTGTTCTGTTGGGTCATTGTCTCGATTGAACTCGTGTAAGCTTTTTGCTCATTTACACGTTTGCTAGTGCAATGTTAAATAACTTGTAAACAGTGCATCCATAACCCTTTCTTAACTGCAAAACATTTTCCGTTGTACGGTATATCAAAATGGTGTTTGAAGTCTGTCCTTCCAATTTTGCTGGTTCAAATTGGGTTAGTTCAAGTTGGGCAATCCTTCTTCTTGTGGCGTCTGGTGGGGCATTGCAGTTGTATGGTGCTCTGCCTGTACATTATTTCCTGGACCAGGACATCGGGTTTCGAAAAGGCATGCCTTCATGCTGGGGTTGCCGGTGTCCTGTGTGTTTTTTTATGGTTGGTCGGTCTTCAGTCATTTCAACTTTACCCATTGCCGTTTTTCGAGATTGACCCTAAGAGCGACAGGACCTCAAGTGGACCTGCATGCTCTGAAACAGACGTGACCTATATAGACCCATGCTGCCACCGTGGCGCATTCCGTAAGCGGAGGGGGGGAACCGATAACTATAATAAAGAACTCTTAAGCACAAATAGGATACCAGTATGCACACGTTTTGATCGTGAAAGGGTTGGTGCTAACATTGCGTGCATCATTTTTCGCAAGGAGAGGCCGGCTGCCGACGTAACGGCGCAGAACGCGTAGAGCTGCCGCGTTGTAAGCGCGCCCGTTGGACGCGACTGTCGCACCGCCGAGGAATGTCGACGGCTGCGCGTTGAGGAGCGCCTTTGTGTCGCGTTGACCTTGAAATGGTGACCCCGGCGTTATCGAGGTCGGGGTGTCTGCGTTCCGAAGCGTAGGCTGCTGCCTCGCGAAGGGAAAGGAGTGTTTCGGGCGCGCGGCTGCTCCGGAACCTTCTGCGCGATCTAGCTCTTGTTTTTGTTTACGCTAGCCGCCGCTGGCCCATTACGGTGACGACAGTGCGGCCCCGTTGTTGCGAAAGTTTCCCGAATGAGACGTTCGAGGGGTGGAAAAATCGCGAATTGTTTATTCGGTGGTGTACTCGCGCGCACCGATGGTGACGGTTTTAGATCTCCCTCAAACCAGTGACGCACGCTTTTCCTGTCGAGATGGGTAGGGCCGGTATTTTGCAGCGACGCCTTTGCGATGCTAATTCCTTTTCGCGCTTGGTCAGTGGTCAGAGCGACGGTCCCCTCACGCTGTCAACGGGATCAGCCGGCCGCGAGCGGTGGATAAGACTAGTATAGAATAAAGCATAACGCGTCGCTACAAAATACCGGCCTAGGTCTGCTTTGGTCTTAATTCTGCGTCACAGGGAGGCATACGCAGTAATTGTTTGAGCCGGACGATTGAATGTAGTGAATGTGCGCTGTTACACGGGGAGAGCGCTGTGGCAGGCGATGGAACGAGGAAGTGAGACGGCGCCCCCAGCTATCTGACGTCAAGTGGGGAAATGACTCTTGGCAAGCAGCGGTGAGGCTGTGCTTATGCAAGTGTCACCGTTCTGCATTAGCCACCACCCTCGAAGTAGCGCTCGGTCGGAGCGGTTACGGTACAGCGGTGGTAGCGCCATTACCGCTGGATGCACGGACACGTCCGTGTGAGGCACGTGGTTCCATCGCTTGGAAGCGGGCCGCGTTGTTAACCCTTGGACGTTGGGCTGATCGCAACGTTGTTTGTGGAACGGAGAGCCGTGGGAACGGGTCCCCGAGTTGTGCGCCGATAGCTCGTAGCTGGGCTGCTGCTTGGGCATTTTCTTTTTTCGGTGGGGAGGGGGGCAAAGTTGCCAGATAACCGCCAGAAACAATCTTTAGCAAAACATTCGCAAAATGACTTTCCCGGAATGGTCTCAAATTACGTTTAAAATGTATTATACCTTTAAACTGAACGCTTGGAATGTGCAAATAACTTAATTCTGGGGCGCTAATGAGCTCTTCGGTAGAAAGACCTTGAGGCAGTATAACGGCGCGGCACTGAACTTAGCCCCCTTGAGGAACTTTAACGACTCTATTTACGGCACTATAAAGTCGCCAATAAAATTAGTCTAAATTTAACTGATTTCGTGCAAAATTACCAACACTGGTTCGCGTGCGGCCCCGCCTGTCACAGTAGCAGTAACGATGGTTGCAGTATCGTCTCGTGTTTTGACGTCGCTACCGCTTTTAGTGTATGTAGCGCACGGTTTGGATGCCTCGCGGATTTACTCGTCTTCCTAGGTCACTCTGGCCAGTGTATGTATGGCGATGCCGTTCGTGTCGGACATTGCTGGGCGCGGCGATGGAATTGCGATTTTACGAAACCCGTTTTTCTAGCAAATGGGAAAGTCGACGAACGTGCGTGTAAAAATCGAATGGGAAAACTCGACACGAATAAAATGGAGGGTTGTTCGCAAAGCAGTATAAGGTCTCGCTATATAACGAAGAAACAGAAGTATTTCGGTACATAAATTCGTGTACGTCGACCGTGGTTGACGTCCTCGGACGAATTGCGCTGTTTGTGTCGCCGGCACGCTTCCCGTGATTCGCCTGGCATCGCCGCACGTGGGCCAGCTTTTCTTTTATCTCCGCGCGCATTCGATAAGGGCGACCCTCCAGGCTGGGCTGTGTGCCTCGGTCGTCGTCGGCGGTTTTCTAGGAAGTTCCCGAAATTGCCCGAGTTACTGCGCTCATCGTTCGCTGTTTCCACGCGCGCATGAAGTGGAGGCGGATAGGCGCTTGCGGAAGACAATTTTGAGTTCAACCCTTTCAGACGCCAATGAATTCTGTTGACCAAAAACTTACTTTCACCACATTTACTGCATAAGAATCGTAGAAAGCATACAGCTGCTGAATAAAGATTTGCAATTCTTTAGTGACTTTCGTCAAGCTTACAGAACATGGACTCCATGCGAAATCTCACTACAGGAACATTACATACGAGAACGTCAAGTCTAGCGGGCTTGAAAAGCACCCATTGAGGCACTAGGAAAATTATGCCTGGTGTAACACACTGAAAAACAATGACATAACGACATAACTCGCATCGATCAAGTACACACAACCGTCTACCTTCGCACTCGTTTTGCAAAATTATTTTCAACTCGTTATTTAAGCTTGCAACATGATTCCACTCGGAACACTTTCAAGATGTATGCGGCACATTTTAAGGTACCCTAACTTTCATCACTGCTATTGCTGTTCACGCACTTTCTTGCCGTACAGAATTGTGTACACAGCGTCTTAAAAGGGATAAAGCTCCTCGAAATAGGAAAACGGGACACTCGTACCGCGAGGCACGGCTTGGTAAGCCTACCATAGCGGTGTGGAGGTAGATTGTTTTAATGTAATTTGTCAGTTCTCGAAAATCCGAAGGAAGAAACGGAGAATTTTCACCCCGGGAAACTGGTACCTGCTATGGTTATTATGGAGTGGTGCCCCAGAAGGAAGCGACGGTTCACTTGGCAAAATGTTCTGCTGGTTTTAGGGCAGTGAGCCTGACCGGGCGATCGGAATGTACTGAGACGTCGCATGGTTAGGTCAAATCGATAGTGCGTCGCACTGGATTTGCGTCTTACTGGTGGTACGAGTTTAGAATTGTCGGCCGACGTGGTAACCTTTAGATCCGTCAACCTGGTATTAGCGCCTCAACCCCGTGTCACAGACTGCGAGGGAATTTTCATCGAACCAGTTACGAGGAAAAAGTAGGCAGTTTGAAAGCGTCAACGTAGTGCGCACCCCGAAGCCTTTAAGGTTGCTTTCAATTTGGCAGCGCGTATGGTCCAATCCACCTAATTGTTTGTGTAGAATCAGCGCAGTCTCTTCTTCTTGCGTTTAAGCCTACAAAGCCGTACGTGTAATTTTTGATATGCTGAATTTGGTGCCTAAAAACTGATTTAAGCCTTTGAAATGCAATTATAGAGGCCATAGTAGCGTTTATTGATATGCTGGAGGGCGTTTTCATTTGATAGTTCAGCAAATAATTTTAATTACCATTTCACTGTTTTCTTCGTACGAATATACCCATGGTGAACAAGTTTGTATTTGAAGTGAAATGGTGTTCGGCTTTCTGGAGTTTAAGGAACCAAAAGCTACCTTTAATTGGCGAATTTTCGGAAATCCGTGACGTCACACTTGGTATGGACACCGAGGTTCCGGCGCGAAATTCAGGAGAAATAAGAAATTGCGGGAAAGCTTGGCCGTCACTTTTTCTGCGAAATGAATGTATAAGTTTTAAGAACAATTTACCCCTCTATAAAGTTCACTGTTGCTCTTTAGCGTCGGACACGCGCGGTAGTGGCTGTGTTGGCGGCACCGTTCGCCGAGCGAGGTCGCGCGTTCGACTCTGCGAGCTCCGGCGTGCGAAGCCGAGCGTAATCGATGGGCGCTCCGGCGCAGGCATGGGTGAGATGCGGTGTGGTTCATTAAATCTGCGTATCTGCCGCACTCTTTCAGCCGTGCAGCGGCCTTGGCATTGGAGCGCGATTGGGCGCCAGTTGAGATCGCCGCGCGACGTGGCGAGGGAAACGAGATCTCGTCCTAGCCGCCCTTTGTTCTTCTCCTTTCGCGGCTGGGTATGCGGACGTCGGCTCGCCCTCACGTGGTCGCCGACGGGAGAAGGAAGCGGAGGTGTCGGGCGTCTCGGGTTGTGCCTGTTGCCAGGAGGTGCCGTGGGAGGAGGGTGGTCGGGGGTCGTGGAAGATGTGTGTCGGGTGATCCGTGCGCTCTCGCTGCCGGTTCTGTCGGCTCGTCGTGAGCGGCGGCTCCCGAGATCACGCTGTAGTACGAAATTTGTGCTCGTTGATTCGAAGAACCGCGGCCGCTTCGTAAGGCCCTTGCAGCGGTAGTGCTTTGCGATGGATCCGCGAATGATCCTTTGACGCGATCGCGCTTCTCGTGCGATTTTTTTTCCCAGTAAATTGGCGGTGGTCGGATGTCGGGACGCGAACGTAATACCGCGTGCGCGTCAGGTGATGGTAGTGAGAGGTTCTCGTTGAATTTCCTCGCCGCGACGTGCGGTGGTAGCGCCGCGCTCGCTCGGCCGACGTCGTGTGTAGCGCACGCTGACTTAGGCTTAGAGCGAGACCTTGTCGAAAAGAGCCCTTTCCGTCTTGCTGCATCCAGCCAGCCAGCGCCCGTTGATCGAGTGTGTTGTACACACACGCGCGCGTGCCACTGGCGGGGCGTGCGCATTGTGCGTCCGCTGATCGATTTGTGTACGCCGCTGGCTCGCTACGGCGCGAGGCAGGGCCTCGGGGGGCGGCTGACGCATCGCGGGCCGCGCGTCTTGTGGGCGCGCTCTCCAGCGGCACTATCTCGATCGCGTAGACCACCCGACTACTGTGTTCGGGCGACGCCTCCGTTGCGCGTGACGGACTGCTTGATCGCGTTTCGAGCTGCCGCTTCTCTCCGAACGAATGGGAAATGCCCTTCTGCACTGGCATGCCATATATCGGCTGAATGACCGATATGTCTTGCGGGCCATGTCGGCGCTCGCGCAGCAGGTTATTACTCGCACCCACTCGCTCGCCAAAGCCCTCTCGATCAGTTCGTAGTCGCTCGTTGCACTTTGCCGGCACCCGCTCATGCACTCGCTGCGACAATCGTGCACTTCACGTCCACTTGCACCGCCGTCACTGAATTTCATTCGTCATCCAGCACTCGCACCGGTTCATACTGACGTCCACTCATTCACGCCTGCGAATTGAATGCGCAGCGAATGCTAGTCGGCGTACTCCATGCCGACCTTATATGTGCCATGGTTCAATCGCGAACGTTCAGAGAACTGCACTGCTGAGAATGCTCAAAACCAGCACCCATCCATCTCTAAACTCGCTACTTTGCGGCGTGGCGTAGTGACACGCGGTGTTTCCGGCGCAGCAGCTTTCACCACTTGTTACAAGCTATGTCCTGGATCGCGGTTTGTCGCTGTTGCCACCTTTTTCTTTAAATATCGTTTCTCGAATTCGCAGGTTCTGCTCACACATTCTGGAATAGACTCCGCATAGGTGACATACGCACATCCCTAATGAATGGTTTACTCTATTAGAGGGAACTCCAGCGCAGCCTTCGATCTTTTACGAAGCTTGGTAATGTTGGTACACAAGTTTGCTTAATCTTTGTGCTTGTGACTTCGTGTTCTTGTTGCGATATTCACCATTTTGAAGACTAGGTCTCCTTTGGCGAGTTCGAGCCGACTTGAGGTTGGTGGGTAAAATAACTTTCGTGTCGTAAATTACGATTTGAGGCCTTCTAGGTCACGTAGGACGTCATAATGAAGCTTGAAACGAAAAAGGCGCGCCAAGTTAGCTTAGAACTATGTCCGTAGCAGTAATCGTGTGTAATTAGCTCAAAAAGGCCGACATGAAACCCAGATGCGCTCGTTCAAACTGCGCACGCAAAGGCCGTTTCACATGGTGCGATTTTGCACTGCGATTATCGCACCGGAAGTGCGATTTCCGTCGCATGCGACGAAAATCGCAGTCGCAGGGCCGTTTCTGCGATTTTCGGCTGCGACCAACCGGTTGGTCGCAGCGTCGCAACGTCGCAGCAATCGCTGCGATTTTTCCGTCGAAATTGCGCCGAGAGGTATTTCGCGGTCTGTTTTGGAAAATGGCGGCGGTCGCTCAACGCAACGTTTATAGATACTTTTTTGTCTATAAATATTGGATCAACGAGCCTCGAACAGTGCAACTAATTGAGTGGAGCCTTGGATTGCGCAATCGGTACGTAACATCAGCACCGACACGCGAACAGTGCAGATAAAAACTCGTAGGTCAGATTCGGTTCTGTGATTTCTACGAGTTTGTTGACACGCTACGTTGCTAATCTGGCGACGCTGTTTTTTAGGTTGGCTTCGGGTGCTGATAGTACGTACTTTTGCGTGATTTTCCGTTATTCACACGCGCTGCGAGTGTGTAAATACTACGAGGTGTCCCTCACGGGAAGGCATGGCCTTCGGATGTCGTCCCAATTTTCTGGTTCTGGAGACAACTCGCGATATACGAAAACGCCACAGTTTTATCGCCGTATGCTTTTACGGACGGAACAATTTAAAGAATATGCAACTACGGACAAATGCTGTGGTCAATAGGTCACGCTATACGCGCGACCATTTAGTTGCAGTCGGTTGGTTAGGGCTTTCATGCGCATTTTCCCCAATGAATTATCTCATTTCAAGGTTCTGTTACTTCCGCTGCGAGACGCAAAGCGAACGTGCAAACTGGATATCGTAATGAATGTTCTACAATAGCATATTTCACGCTTTGACTGGGAATAAGCAGTATTGCCAATTTATTTTCGAAGCAATATTTAAACAGTTTTTTTCTCATTTTTCTGATGCATCATTTTTCTCCTGAATAAAAAAACCAATAAACCTTCAGTGTGTTGCAGACTTTGTATCCTTACTGCATCTGTATTAACCCTCACATTAAAAGGTAATTGCACATTTCGCTTACTTCAGTGCATCGAATTACTTTTGTTTATGCTGGTTGTAACATATTGCAGTACTCTAAGAAACTACATAGCCATAAACATCCTTGCCTTTTCTTGCTTCTCTGTCTCTACTTCCTGTAAAACACATGCAATAATGCGAAAAGCAGGCGAACACCTTGTTTTTATAAGCAGTAGATAACTCATTAAACAAAAGCAGATCAAAATTGTGCAGTGAAGTCAGCCGGTTGCATTCCTTCGTATGAATGATAGTATCTTTTCAAGTGTGGGTGGGTCTTGCATGTCCACAGCTCATAAAGTGTGCAGACTCATCACGAGGCGTAGGTATAGCCCATCAAGATGGAGGCAATGTTGCTAATGAGTCTGCACTTACATGTATTACTGCATAAACTCGTATAACCATATCCCATCATTACTCAATCGAGCTTGCTCAGTCATATTCACCAAAATTCTACTTATCCGAGCTTGCTCTGACTCATATTCACCAAAATTGTACTTGGCCGAGCTTGATCTGACTAATATTCACAAAGATTCTACTCAGGCAAGCTTGCACCGAGTCATATTCACCAAATATCTACTTAGCCAAGCTTGCTCCGACTTATATTCATCAAAATTCTACTCAGGTGAGCTTGCACTGAGTCATATTCACCAAAAATCTACTTGCCGAGCTTGCTTTGACTCATATTCACTAAAATTATACTTGGATCAGCTTTCCCCGACTACCACATGACAATATTCACTAAAAGTTTACTCAACTGAGCTTGCTCTTACTCGTATTCACCAAAATTCTACTCAGTCAGGCTGAAACGAACTCAGACTCACGGTTAGTTCGAAGTCTTAGTGAGCCGACGTTTGAGTGAGTTCACCGTGCTATGTATACATTACATTATGTGACCTGTGCGGTGAATAAGCAAACATTGTCTATGAGTACGTGTTGCATCGGGTGAAATAAGGACAACTGTAAACACTGCAGTTAGTTTTCTAGAGTTCAACTGACCGTTGCGTGAAAGCTTCGCCTCATGTCGATTCAAGCAAGTGCATTGGATCTGCATCATATTTTTTGCCAATCCTGCTGTCTGTCCTAACCATTACTGGGTGGCCACATTTTGTACATTTCAACACAAAGTTTAATAAATGACTGTAGTGCAATATATTAAAAAAAAGATGCTTGCATCACTGCACGTATAACAATCAGAACATGACACAAACACATGCACATAAGATGCACACAAATGATAAATACATAAACAGATGGAATCAGCTAGCCACCACCTATTGAAAAAAAAAAAGAAAAAGCCCAGGACTACGTATAACCATTCCCCTTGCCAGGTACATGGGCTATAGGAGAAACACACGTGCAACCTAGCAGTTACCTCGAGGTAGCAGCTATGGACGCTTTTGCATTCGCAGCTGGCCACTCAACCACTCAAGTGTGTTCAGTGTGCACTTGTACTTAGGCACCCTTTTTATTGTCTGTATCTCAAAAATTTAATGTGGCTCCTCAAAATTTTGAGAATGTTTGGATTCTGAGGCTTGCAAAGGTAAATATTTTTATTCCATTTTCGTTCAAGGTGAAGGCTCATACAAAAGATTAGAGATATTGTCAGTGCCCCTCACTTTCTCTCAGAACATAAGTGGTCTGTTATTGAGATTCTAGCAGCTTTTCAACAGCAAGAAAGGGAATCAGCTTCCCCTGTTTTCAGCATTGGGTTAATGCAGGCAATTCAGGGAGGCATAAAGTTTTGCTAATACAATAGGTTCGGGAATACCAGATTAGACTGTACCTTGAAACTTTCCTTGCACTTTCTTATTTTGGTGAAATAACCCAGTTTTAAATGGCTCCAGTTAGCATACTCTAACATTGGTCTAATATAGGTTAAGTACATGACTAGCTTAACAGACTGGGATGCTGGCTTTCATTTCCAGGAGAGGAATCATAGCACCTGCTCCAGTTGCATATGTTTTTGGTTATCAGGGGTATTCAGCCTCACTTTAAGGATAACGTGCTGAAGCAGGTAGAAGCACACGCATGCCATTAGCGGATAGTTTCGATAGCTTCTTACCTTACACTTGCCACCATGAATACAAAATTTTAGCGTTCGATTTTGTTATTAAACAAACAAACGTACTCCTAACAAGGTATTTTAATGTTAGCCGTGTGGCTACGCGGCTGCGCTACGTACTGCAGCATATTAACTTAAGCTTCTTGATACAGATTCACAGCACACTAACAGCGCAAGAAACAGGACGAGAAAATAGACGACGCCCATGTCTGCCAGAATGATACGATACTACGTACACAAGTGACTGCAGCTCCTAAAAAAAATGTGGTGTCGGCTTTTACGCCTTTCGAAATATTCAGAGAGCACTTGTATGAATAATTACAGCACAGGCGCCGAGACGGACGAGCCAGGCTGGCGCTAAGATAAACGTTCACAACACAAATTCCATTGCACGTTCAGTAATTACACACAGATCATTTGCGGCTTTGTTCAGGGGCAGACGTGAGCTTTTGGGTTGGTGCTTGCTGCTAAGTTTGGTGCAAGAATATTGCTAGGAGCAGGAACCACTAATGCGCAATCACGAGCAATACACACACATCCGTTTTTCAGAAGCTGACGTTAATCACGGGTAGCGCGAGGGTCTCTGCGTTGACATGACGACTCCGCCGAATCCCGAATACTGCATATGCGATGACAACAGCTATAAGGGCTTGTTGATAGGTCCTCTTGTAATTTGTTTAACCGCAGGTAGAACGACACAGGCATAAAACACACACAGAGACAGCACACAACGCTGAACGACCACCTGCGAACAGCTGTTTACGTCCGCCATTTCTCCTCGTATTGAACTTCACAAACCGCTGTTGCGCACTCCAAAACAAACTAAACTTTGAAGCGCTTTTAAATTACAAAACGCACGTATTATTTGGTCCTAATAAAGAGAGGTCAATTATATTATAACGCGCACGTCTTTTTCATTACATTAAACGAATTTATGCGGCGTGTGCGACAAAATCTGGCAGCAAGCAACCCTGGGCGTCGCATAATCGCATTGTTGACATCGCACCATGTGAAATGGCCGTTGCGAATTTCGCATCTGCGAAAATCGCAGCTGCGAAAATCGCAGTGCAAAATCGCACCATGTGAAACAGCCTTTAAGCGTCAATCCGCCTTGAATAGTATAGGTCATAGTAGGTGGTGTCTATTACGCTCCAGCGACTGTTGCCTCTGAGTAACAGACACAGATCTCGAAGGCTATGCTTTCGCGGGCGGGATACGCCGGAAGCGATTTTGACCGTCTTACTCGACCGTCTGCTATGCGGCTACTGGCTGCGCGGCCCGATGCACTCATTTGCATCGGGATCTGACGAGGTGTATACAGCATGTAACCTTGTAGTGCAGTGTAGTGAGTCTTCGGGAGAAGGTTGCGCTTCAGCCGGCTATCGTGGCGGGAGGCCTCGAAAGGCAAGACCGTGTTGGCCCCGAAACAACTCTCACTTTTACCCAGTTCGCACGCCAAATCGCTCGCGCCATCTGATCGGAATCCCCGCTCACGGCAGACAAATGGCCTTCTTGGTTGGTTGGTTGGTGATTTGTGCGAGAGCTACACCGGTGTCGACGTTATACGAACTTGCAGGCACGGTAGATTGTGCTTGCTCTCTGCAGAAAGACCGATGAGTGTTCTTGAACTAGAAAAAAAAAAAAAAAAAAAAAAAAAACAGTGCACTTGGTGTCGCGTCTATCGGCATTGCCGATCTCGGAGACCTGCGCGTGACTATATCGACGCCATGATCTCGTCGAACCTCGGCCGCGTGTAGACAATTGTAGACCGAATGCTAACTGTTCTCGCTTTCTCATCGAAGGCGGGCGGCTGAAAAAGATGAGCGAAGATATTTTCACGCTGCACATTCGTCGTATTGGATTGGCGGGAGTAATATGTACGTGCAGTCGCGGCCGGACTTAACCAGAACGATAAAGACACATCCCTAGTGGCTTTAATTTGAACAAACGCAGGCTGTGAGAAGCAAAATGCTTTGGAACCATTGTGTTATATTTGGAACCAATATGTTCAAGCTAGAACATTTGAGGTACCCAGGCCAGAAATATCCGGTATACCATTCGCAGGAGAAGCAAAATAATGGCGCTTAGGGCGTATACGTATTCGGGTAAAGTATGACGGAGGTTGTATATGTACTGCAATCCCGTGCTTCGAACTTCTGTACTCCATTAAAAAATTATTGCTGTCGTTGCAACTCAAATGCGAACGGTTTGAAAACGACCGTCTAAATTAGCCCTGCAGACGGTGGCAACGCCGCCACATTTTCCGGTACGAGGTTCGCATGATGCAAGTACGTACTGCGCGATTGTGTTTTGAAGCTGTATTCTTCGGTCGAAAGTGGAGATTGCATCGGATCCCGTAACTTCACGAATAAGCACGCAAGGTGACGCAATGGTCGAACGCAGGCGTTGTGACTCAGGTTTCAGGTGTAGCTCGGCAGTCGTTGCGTGTATACCTCGAAGAGTGATGGCGCCCGTTGGCGTAAGCTAATTTTCAGTCGCATCAAGGCTAAAGTCGACTCGTACAACTTACGTGCAACTGTTCGACCTATCCAATGCATTAAGGTAATTCCAAGTTGCGCGACTGTCCTGTAGAAGAAATCGAAATGTTTTTTGCTGATGCCGTGGTCTCTGGACTCTTGCTCTCGATTACACATAGTTGAAATGGAGCAGGAAGCGTGCCGAGGCAACGCGACGCCATCGTTAACATGCAGCCTTTCTTTTATATTTCCATACGGTAAAAACACCGATGTATAATATGAATTCGTTTCTAAAGCGTTGTGGTTGGTCAGAAGATGCCGTTACCAGCGTTATAGTCGGTCGTTATAGTCAGCAATTATATATATATATATATATATATATATATATATATATATATATATATATATATATATATATATATATATATATAACGCTGTAACGTTATACAGCGTTACCAGCGTTATAGTCAGCAATTATATATATATATATATATATATATATATATATATATATATATATATATATATATATATATATATATATATATATATATTCCGCGCACGTTTTAACTGCCAGGTGAGCGAACCGGAATCCCCGGATGTCTCGCGAACGAGATCTGCACGAGCGTGCACGTGTTGCGCATTAGATATGCATGTTTAACATGCATGCATATGCAGCCGCAAGGGCACATTGTCCCGGGTTTCGCGATAAAGAAATGGTTAATGATATAGACGTCGGTCTGTGCAGGCAGGTTGAGATACTGCGAGGAAGAAAGAAAGAAAGAAAGGAAGCGTCAGGGTCGCACCGACGTTCTGGGTCAAGAACGGCAGCGGTGAGAAAGTGAAAGCCAGCTCCGTGTGAGTAACGTTGTTGGCGAGACCGGAGCCATTTTTTTTTCTCACTCTCTCTAATCTCCGTGGCCTTGCCCGTTACTGCGCAAAAGAGACACCGTGGGGCCGCCCGTTATTTTTTGGCGCGCGTGGCTGAGACCGGGACAACGAGAGACGATCGAACGAAATAGTGAAAAGTGGAAACTAACATAAAGGGAAGAAGAAAGAAATGTTTCCGCGGTTGCTGATGAAGGGAAAAGCTAATTGACCTTTCGGAAGCCATATGCTGTTTTCATTGTTCACGACGCAGCAGATACTATAGGTCGTCGTTGTCAGTGCATATAGTGCGCAGCACGTGACGTAATGATCGGGAATAAATTTGGGTCGGGGTGTTCCTCCGTCCGGTTCGTGATGTCGGGCGTCGCCTGAGTCAGTATTCCTGCTGCATCTAACTTTTAGACCTTGCCGATTCCACATAAAAAGGCTGAATAGCGCCGTCTGTCTCGGGCAATTTTTACGTATTATGTTGGAAGTAAAAAAAAAAAAAAAAAAAGAAAACCTTGTTGGACAGGTAGTATGCATTAAAAAAGAAGATACAAGTTTTATTTCACAGCAGGCGGAAACTATGTCAGCCGACTTTTGCAGAGTCTTTCTGCACAATAAAAGTACACAGCGGCGAAAATACAGCGAAACACGTGACGTCAATCGCACACGTCATCAGCGCACCTACTTAAGCGCGAAATTCAAAAAGGAATAGCTTTCATTATCTTTTCACGCGGCTAATAAATAAACCTTTTCCGGCGAGCAAACCCTCAAAGACATTCACGATAGCTATCTGCCCGTTAAGCCTAATTCTGTGTTCGACTTTAGCGTCCCTTTGAAGCTCGCGCCCTATCCTCGTCTAAGGACTTGGACGCGTAATCATAGCCGTCAATCGCTAGAGGCCGCTCCCGTCGCCTTATCGCGGCTTCTTTTTGTTTCTAATCCCTTCCTGCAGGCTATCTCCTTTTTTATTATTACCCATTGTATCTTGCCTTGGGTGTTCCGAAAGGAGCTTTATTGAGGCCATCTGTCGTAACAACGTGAAACCAGGAAGCCATGTTTACCGCCAAGCGAACTGGGTCGTTCGCCGTGTCGCACGCCGCGTAGTAGGGGAGAGCATAAATAAAAACAGACTGCACGGCTTATTCGTTCGGCGAGACGCCACAATGAGTTAACGCCGTGGAAGTTTGGCGGCGAGCTTTTTTCGGCTGTTCACGAGAAGCGCTGGTTTGCACTGACGTTGCACGGATTGCATGACGTCACTTCCTCGAGGCGAACCGAAGGCAACGTAAGTGTGGCGTTAGCGGTTTCAGTTCTATACTTATAGATAACGATGCGAGCCCCAAAGAACAGTTTAACGATCACCAAAAGCGTCAGCCGTGCACCAAGATTTCACTCGGGGCTCACGACGGCGCCCCGATGCAATTTGATTCGGCTGTAGGGAAACACGGATTGTGGCTGGACTTGGCTTGCGGTGACCCGCGAATATAAACGGTTGCGTATCCTAGACGATGGAAGACGTAGACGGGAACAGCATCGCTAGTGGTGGTACCTTGTGGCGATGTGGTCAACCAAGAAGCACAGAGAGAGAGAGAGTGAAGGACAGGGTCGCTAATTAAACGTTGTCCAGTTTGCTGCCCTACACTTCGGGAGGAAGGAGTGATTTCAAGAGAGAGAGAGAGAATAAGCCCAAAACATTAACCGTGATCATGGAGGCAATGTATTGCTTGCATTCATTTAGCCCTTAGGCTCTCAGGCCCTCCCCAATTACTTTACTATTGTAGTACATTTTTTAACCGCAGCCCCATAAAAAAAAAAGACGTTTTCATCATCGCAATTTATCTTCAAATGAAGTGGTTTGTGACTGGTTCGTTGCAAAAGATATGTTCCCCTTATTAGCTCCATACAAAACTGCATAATTATGAAGAAAGTACACTTGCCGGCTGCTGCTGCTGCGGTGGTGGTGATGATGATCATGATGATGAGTTTGAAAATGTAAGCACATAGCGAAACAAAGTAAATTGTGGCCGTCAAGCGATGGTGGCTATCACAGTCGCCTTAATGTTGCGCCATGAAAAATAATTATTACTCCTATAGTACAGAAGTAATGTGACTTTCTTAAGAGTACATATTGAGATTGAGCAAAAAATCTCCAGCCAGAGTTCTAGTAAGCCCATAAATGCGAAGTCTTGAGACAAGCCATTGTCTCTATACACGCGTTGAAAAGTTTATTCTGCGTTCTGCATACTACAACCTTGAGCTTCCGCGTCTGCCTCAGACACGTGCGCGCAATTAACAGCCAGCTCAGCTGTCTTTTTCTAAGCGTCACAAATAATTTAGGAAGAATGCTGAAACAGACAAAAACAAACATATCGTCGTATGTTACACGCATGAGTAGACATGTTGTTTTTCCTCGAAACAATAATCGGATATTCCTCCTGCTGTGTCTTCCGTCGTGCTACGTTCGCATCTGCGTTCCTGTTGGTGTTTTCATCTGCGTGGACGCTGAGAAAGCGCAAGGAAAGCGTAGTCTTTTCCGAAAGCTTTAGCTTTAGCCGAAAAAGGAGTAAACCACAGGGCACTCGGTGACTCCCTCAAAGGGTGTATGCAGCACTCCCTTTGTCCTCGGAGTGTATGGTTTAAATGCCGTGCACACTCCGCACGCACGGACAATGCGCGTCAGATTTCCTCGATCCTAGTAATCTTCGCATGAAGCTGCATACAGAATAGCGCGGCTGGTAAAGACGGATGGTTCCGCGCTGGAAAAAGAAAGAAAGATAAGTCGAGGGAGAACGTGATAGACAAAGGAAGAGGGAACCGTATAGAAGAGAAGGCGGCCTTCGACGTGTAGAGACGTGTAAATATCGACCTTCGCACTGCTTATGCAAATGACTGTGAGACGGTGCGTGTTGGATTAGCGATGCGGACACCTGCTCGTTACCCGCGGAGTGTCGATTGTTTCTCGATTCACCGCGTCCGGCGGACGGAAGGAATACGCTCCCGAGAAGAGACCGATCGGCCGTGTGTAAGTACACAGGCAGGCGGATACCGTTGCGGACGTCCATGCAAATCGTGCCATTTTCGCGCCCGTTCTTCCTCCTTCCTTCATCGTTGGGCGCCACGCCGGGCCAACGTATTCGTCCGCGCAGGCCTTGACAACCTCCCGAAAACGTTTGTTTCCCCCTATTTCTTCCTTTCTCGCGCCGCATATCTAAGGCAACTGCGGCGTCCTCGCGCCCTTGCAGATGCTAATCTCGTTGTTGTTTCATCAACAAACGGTGGATGAGTCATCGTTTCGGGGCGAAACGTCCGGGCCATACTTCATTTGTGCCTCTTCCGGAGCGGGAATTTTATTCGGTCTTTTTTTTTTTTTCGTCTTCTTTTCGTTGTTATTACCCTGCATGGGGTTCCACGAGGAGTTGTGACGCACTGCGGAAACTCACGACGGCGATAGTTGGAAAAAACAAAAGCATCCGTTTTTTCGCCATGCAGTCATTGAAATGGCTTCGTGGATAGAGTTCCGACAAAAAAAAAAAAAAAAAAAAAAAAAAAAAAAAAAAAAAAAAAAAAAAAAGCCTAGTGAACTTTGGAGCCAGTGTCTAGAGGAATTGCAAGCATGGCGGTTCAGGACGAGCATGATTGTTAGTACGTGGATTTTGACTGATCTTCGTCCTTTTCACTTCAGATGACCTTGCGACTTTGCGAATTGTTCATATTCGACAAAATATGGCTTTATAAACGCGGCAGTTGCCTTTGGTTACGCTTGTTCGCAGCGCCTTATTGCCTTTTGCGTTTAGAAAAATAGGACTGTTTCGAAACTTTCGCCAACAAAGGCAGTGAAAGCGTAAAATGAATCCACAGGGAAGTCTGCAACCGCAAGTACGAAGATCAGGCACATTAATGTCCTAATAATTATTGCCATCGAAGCTGAACGATCGCAGCAAGAGTTCGCTCTAGTAATTTTAGTGAGAAACTCGTGGCTCCACTGCAGGTAGAACCTGCCCAGCTTGCGTCCTCGGAGTCACTATGTGCTCTACGCTGGCACGCACATACGCAGTCGCCGCGCCATCACCACCTAGATAACTCCCGGGCTTCCGCGTCACGTGGTGTGACGTCATCGCAAGGGGCCGGCGGCCCGTGAAATCAAAGCGGGGCACCGGGTGCGGTTGGCGCGTTCGTATTATTTACAAAGCACCCGTACAGAACAAGCACGTGTGCCCCAAATACTCCATATAATAACAGTCCCGTATTATCAAATGAATCATATAGGCTTATACAGGATATGTTACGATCATATGATCGTAACATAAAGATCTTTGCATAAGTATTACTTGCGACGACAGTGTCGTCCTTGCAATAAATCACGTAATGTCACGTGATGAACAAAACGGAAAGTCGTCGCGGTCTCGGGTTTGGTTCTCCGTGTGTGTTATAAATGACTCGCGGGCGTCACACCGCGGGCCTCACTCGTGACGTTGAAGTGACGTATGCAAGCCCAAAGATGGACACGCGAAATCGTTTGTTTCGTATGGCCTTGACGTGAGTGAGTGGTGTTGATGGCCAGTAATCGTGATGTCACGTAAAAGGAAGGTTCCCGGGACAATGTCACGGCCGTATACATAATGCGTCGATCTTTCGTATTGGACTCCGGCGTCCTTCTATACTTCGACTTTTAATAAGGCGCCGTAGATCCAACAGTGTGACGTTCTCTGACTTGTTTCGAATAAATGCCCACCTGACACAGCTTCACCCACCGATGCGTGTCAGTGGAACAACGACGTTACGGCCTGGATACGACACATTCATGTTTATGGGAAGCTCGGATTGGGGTAGGAGGGGTCGCATCGTTCGCATCCCCCTAGGAAGGATGCTTCTCAGGCTGACTGTATGGCTATAGTTTGCGAGCTTTTGGCATGTCATTCAGAAAGTTGAAAGAAAGACAACTATACAAGCAGATGTCTAATTGTAACCTTACTGCAAAACTTCCACATCTATGCCAATAAATGACTCGCTGCCGTGTATATGTTGGCTGTAAGTGTAGTGAACGCATAATAGCAGCTAATATACGGGGCACACAGTAAGTACATTTGGACATTTTGTACCCCCCTCCCACTCGTATTTTTTTTCTAGGCAAACGTGGCGACACTCCCTTAACGCGGTGAAACACGTGTCCTACTGTGCGGACTGGTACGTCTTCATTATCAGCCAAAAACTGCTATTCTTTCGAAAGTGGCAACTCGCAGTGTAGCGAAAGCGTCTTTGTCATCAACGATGTTCCTTTTACTGCGCAGAATGCCCGGTTGCGTTGTCGTACCACATCCCCCCCGGCTCTTACTTTTACCTCGTCCGCAGACAAATGATCTGACAATTCAGCGGTCCGCAAACAATCATGCACGGCCGCAGCCAGGCACGAACTAATGCACTTCATCACGGAAGACTGAAAAGCTAGGGCGCACCGCGTGAGCGAGTCGGTGAAAAGGCGATGTTATGCATAGATGTATATGCATCGCCTCCACGCGAACGCTGTATAGCCGCGCACTGTGCGAGGAAATTGCGTGCAGCACACCCTTAAACCGTGAGTCGATCTCTGTGCGTTGTATTACTGCGTAAAACCAGTGAAACGCCGTGAATGCTTCGAATCAACCAATCAGGAGAAAGAGCTTCCGGGAGTGTAAAATGCGTGCATCCGCGGCGGCCACATCTGAGGCGACCTCTCTTCGCTGCTGTGAAGAACAGTAAGCAGACGACACCAGATGCTCATGGCAACTCGCTAGAGAGCTTTCTTTAGTGTTCTGATATCTTTTTAGCGTAAAAGCAAACGACCACGCAGAGTTAAGGCATCAGCAAACTACTACACAAGGTACTAGCTATCAAAATATGCCGCTTTTAACTCGCACGCGGTATCGTTTTCTTGCGCGTTCTCTCTTAGACCTCTGTAATGGGCCGTGGTCAAGAATGGAGCAGTTGCAACTATAGTTAGGTTTGCCGTATTATTCGGCACTGATGTCTGCTTGCTTGGACGCGGGCTTCTTTCAAATGGCAGCAGATAACAATTTAAACCGCACATCGGTTCTACATTCGTTAACTAATTTAAATGACAACTGCAGCACGCCTCGCAGATTCTTCAGCTCCGCGCGGTTGTAGCAATGGCAGACGGCTTTTCCTACGCGCCGCAATGTAGTGCCCAATTTGAACGACCGCGCACACCAGTGAGCCTATCGGACAAGCGTCCTTTAAACGTTCAGGACGCGGTTAAAGTGTTCCTGGTTTGGTAATGTGAACTACCGAGGTTATCAAGAAGTGCTGACGCAGTGGTCGCGCCTGTTCCGTGTTCCGACCTGAACTAAACTCGCTCGCTGTCTACACTGCACCGAAGACGCGGATGCAGACAATTGGGAAAAACGTGAAAATGTTCGCGTTGTTTATCCGCACGCGAACGTACGCACGCTCGCAAGCGGTAACTGACGGGCGTAATTCCGGCTGGTTTTGTGAGGCTTGCTCGAAATGTGGTTAGCTTTTGTTCTTGTTCCATTATTTCTCGGAACGTGCGTGCGAAGGTAGGTGCGTAACGTTACGTCATAGTTGCGAAACAGTGAAACAATGAGTTAGCGTTGATCATAATGTGTCCCGCTGAAGCAAGCTCACGCGCCACGGATAGTATCGAGTTTGCCTTATGAACGTATTCCTACGCCGTGGGCCCTTCTGCGTCGGGAAGTATTCCGCTCAGTCTCGAACATAGTCGCGAGCTCCAGAGCATGTCTCAAAGCTTCCAGTGCAAGGCCTTATAAATAAAGAAGACGCAGTTGGTGAGATGTATTTAAACGCTGTGAAGTGTAAAACTAAATCATCTGCGAGATTGATTTAATGAATCATCCCAGCCGTCATGTTGGAGGACCATCACGGCGAGAAGATTTGTCTGTGACGTCACGTACAAGCTGCTCTGCGGCAAGCCACGCCGCCACCGCCTCACAAAAACCGTTGTGGAACTCCTCTGAACATCTTCGCAGTAAGATTGTTAACAACTATACTTCCTTTGAACTAAATGTGATCCACGGACTTCCAAAAGTTTTGTCTGTAGAAGGTGCACGGACAATTGTCGGCAAGAAGCGTAAGACCACGTATCCATAGGCTGCTCCCAGAGATTGTGTAGACTTGATAACAAAACATCCATGGAGGATTAGCTGCGCGGATGAACATTTTTGAGGGTCTTCCGCGCAATCTTTCAGTACACTTCCTAATCTAATCACCAGGGGGCCGAATTCACAAAGCCTTTCGTTTCGTAAGTGGTCTTTTTCGGTGGCCGGAATTCTCTCTTGTGAACAATTCTAGCGCGAGAGGTCTTTACGAGTACGGGCCCAGATTTTATGTGCGGGGTCTTGTGTCAAGACAGAGCGGCACGCGGCCGCAAACGGGACGACACGCGGAATCTCGTTGGGAGGGGGGTTTCGACGAGACTGAGGGGAGTACTCTTGGGGAGGCGTGCTCCACCGCACGGCTCCTAGTCGACGGCGCGCACCACTCATTGTGTGCTAATGCGTGCGATTGTCGCGACAGATAGGATTCTACCTTGTCTGTTTGTTCTTTTTTTTTTTCAGCGCGCCCATCCTGCCACTGTACTCAAACGCTGCTGCTGCCGCGCGCGTGTGCTTCCCAGGTCCACGCGCAGGATGTCCCGAGGTCACGGCTTCCGCACGCTCTCCGTATACCTTGTGCACCAGAACCGTTAACGCTTTCTTTCTTTCTTTCTTTCTTTCTTTCTTTCTTTCTTTCTTTCTTTCTTTCTTTCTTTCTTTCTTTGAAAAAAAAAATAAGTCGGCAGACTTGGTGATTCCGCCAGCTCTGAACTCGTCTACTGCGAGCACTAGCGTAGCCTGGAATGTTTTTTTTTTTTTTTTTTTTTTTTGGGGGGGGGGGGGGGGGTCGGGAGGGTTGGACACGCGCTTACCTACCTGACTACGCCCCTGGCTGCGACAGCTACTGGTTATCACAGCAGGAACCGCCACTTTGTCAAGAACAACTTCCTATTTGCGATCCGGCGGCACAATATCGTCTTCGTCCGTATATGTATGTATAGTTATTGCGTGCTGCGGCCTTCGAGATGCACGCACAAACGCCGCCACCACTCTCGGCTCACTGCCCATCGATGTGAAAGGGCATATGTTCGATACCCGGCCGCGGCGGCTATGGGCTAGATTGGATTGGATTGGATTCGTGGTAACGAAGAAAAAAAGACAGCAACTAAATGCTAAGACGAAAGACAGATACGCATTCGAGGCAGAGCTCGTGTAGTGCGCTCCTGTCTGTATCCTTCGTCTCAGTAGTTTGTTCGCTAGAATGAAAAGTTTCATTTATGCTCGCCGTTAGATGAAAACGAGGCTCGAAGGCTGCGACGGTGTAATGAAAACAATCCGCGAACGCAGCAAACTCAGGGTACGTATTCTGCGGCGATTACTGTTGGCGACAGTACGTATCGCCGCCGGGCGCGCGCTGATTGGCTGGTTGAGCACTACGTCACGCGAAGGCGATAGTGTCGCCTCGGTGGCAGTATCGCCATCAGGCGCGCGCTGATTGGCTCGTTGAGCAAAATCGGATGAGCTGATTGGCTGGTTGAGCGCTATACGTCACGCGAAGGCGATAGTATCGCCGAGGCGCGACCGTTGGAGAGTACACCGTCCCCAGCTTTCAACTCCGAAGCGCTGCCGCTCGGTTAACGAGATAAACTGGATAACGTGATAACGTCGCTTCGGAGGTTCGCAGTCAGCTGTATACCGCGACAAATTGTCGCGCAGCTGTCTCGACATCCTTGCAGCGACGCCGAATCCGAGAATGAGGCTCACGTAGTACACACGCGACGCTTAATTCGCTCGCCGCTTACCGACGAATAATCGTTTGGCGCGGTTCCAGCGAGAAAGAAAAGCCTTTACTCGGCTGCGACGCCGCGTGAAGCCTTGGCTTATATAGGCGAGCTTTCAGCCTACATCACCCGCACAAATGAATGGTCTTGCGGTGTGCAGACCGTTTAGCACGGTGCCACCTCTTCCGTAATAAGTAGAAAAGAAACAAAGTGAAAGAAAGAACGTGCAACGAGAGAAAGCCTAAGTATCAGCGCCGCTTTCTATATAGGTGGCTAACAGCCTCTTAATTCTTTCTTTCTCGCCCCTTTCTTGCATTCCTTCTCCGTGCCAGCAATTTCTTACCCGGCTGCGTTTCATAGATTCGCGGAAGTGTTGGCGCAATCGCGCGTCTTGCGATGTCTTGACCTGTCAAGTCGACGCGACGGTCGTTGCGCAATGACGGGTCGGAAGAAAAAGGCGTGACGGAGGAACGGCCTTGAATTATCAGAACACGTAATATTGAATGCACCCGCCGCGTTGGTTACGTGAGAGTGGCGTTGTATTGCTCAGCAAGAGGTCGTGTGTTCGATTCCCTGCCGCGCAGGTCGCGGAGGTAAGGGCGAAATGACGATTCCTAATAGTTGTATTTGTAACGTGCAACTAAGAGCGTGACTATAACACGGAAATGTCTGTTCGAAGCAACGTTTGGTTAGGTCCGATGGCGACAGCTCTCGATTGTAAAATCTTCATACGGGCGAGGGCGTTTGCGAAAAAAAGCACGTATAACTCAAGGCTGCTGCTGATTTGCAAAGGTTGAAAACTTTACGATTATGTGTATAAATACGATCAAGTGCTGTTCTACACAATGGTTAAAGATAACAGGTAACCGTGTGCAGTTTATAATTGTTTCTCGTGCCAGTTTTGACCCACGCGTTATACCTTGAAGTAACGTTGTACCAACGCCGTCAAACACGCGCACACTGCCATGCATGTATTGGTGCGATTGGGACCAAACCTCGAGACGAATGAAAAAAAAAAAAAACACAAGCGTGACGTCGATAAAAGTGATGTAGCATGCGCACAAGCGCAGCCACGCCTTCGATTGGGACAACCCGCCTGTCATTCACAGAAAAAGGAAACGTGACGAAGATGTTTACTACTCGAGTCATTAATAGCATACAGGCTGCACCCAATATGAAACGCACGGTTGACCCCGGGCCCCCTATTCCAGGTCTCTACAACGCGAAAATCATAAAAGCGGATCGTTGAGCGGATACAAGCGGATGGACGTTGAGTAAACACGATTGCCTCTTTCTCCTGCAAAAACCTTTACGGGTGCACGCATAGTGACAGTAGTTCTACTTTCTGGGGTTTTACGTGTTTTTTAGTGACAGTATAATCTTTAAAACAGCTATACTCTTCTTTCAATCAATCAATCAGCCAACCAAACAGTCAATCAATCAAAGCAATCAATGCAGTAATTTAACTACCTAAATAGCTAACCAATTTATCAATTAATCAATTATTTGATTGATTATTCGATTAGTTATATTATTAACTGATTAGTTCATTAATTTTTAGCATAGATACAACAGTAGCTACACGCCAGAGAATATGCAGAATCAGGTCCCAATGTTACAAACCGCAGACCGGACCTCCTATATAAGTGCAATAAAAGGTTACATCATCATCAGCCTAATTTTTATGTCCACCGCAGGACGAATGCCTCTAGGTTATATGGCGAACCACAATTTAGAGGATATCGAAAACAATGTGTTGGCAGTTAAAAACAGCATCGAACATTTCAGTAGCTACACTGAAAGCCACCATGAAACAGTTAAAGTTAATGGAACTTAGCGGCAATAAAAATTAGCGCAAACGGCAACGTCAGATCGCTCTATGCCTGCAGCATCTATCAATTAAGCTCGCAAGCACGCAAAAAAAAAGAAGAAAAAAAAGAAGACCTATCAATGGAACGGTTCACCTGTCTGCCTTCTCTTCGCCATTTTTATCCCTCACCCTCCGCGAACTTCGTTGTCGAGCGCTCTCAGCACTCGCGGCACGCTCCAGTGCGTCGTTGCCGAACGATCCAGTTCGCTCGTTCGAGGAAAGCCGTACGTGTGTACACAGCTGCCGAACCGTCACTCATCGCTTAATTGCGTGCCGCCGATGAGTATTGTGACGCGTACGGCGCGCACCGTGATGGAGTCGAGCTAGAAAACGCGTCCGAAAAGGCGCCTGACTTTGACAGATCGTCCAATAGCGAATTGTGGAAACCATTCTGTTGTGGATTTAATTGCTTTTATTTCTTCTTCTTTTTTTCTTCTGGTTTTAGGCTAATATATCGGGATAGCCGTGGCCCTTTATGTTGTCTAACTTCCCACGTTTCACGGCTAATAAAGGCGAAGGCACATGTACGATTAGGTTGTTTCATGTATTCAGGGATAATTAGCTGACGTATACAGGAATCGGACGATGCAAGATCGCTGGGAGAGGCGTTCGTACGGCGCTGGACACAATTAGGATGATGGTGATGATGATAATGATGGTGATCTAGACTCTGGGGGATCGGCCAAGAGGTATCTGGCGGTAGGAAGGGTCAAGCATATGGAAAATAAATTTGACCAGTCCTAGGTGAAACGAAATAACGGGGGGTTTAAAAATGGACTTATCCCTTAATGTACTTTGATTAGTAATGATTACACTATATACGTGCTACTTAAAAGAAAAGTGAAATTTAGAGAGTGAAGAAATTTAGCAAGAGATCCTTCCTTCTCGAACGAAAAGGAATGATTTCTTGCTAAATTTCTTTATTCTGTCAATTTCTTAGGAAATTCAATGTGACATCACAAACGTTCTTGCGTGTCAAACCCCGAGTGGCAGGGCCAAACGAAAGGACCATTTGAAGAAAGGGCGAGCTTGTGTAAGGGATTCTCAAAAAGATTTTACCTTGTAATAAAGACCGTCGACATAATTCAGCGTTTTCTCTTCAGTGCAATACGCTCTTTTCTCTCCCCTCGTTTCTTCCCTCCCCCCCCCCTTTTTTTTTTTTGTTACCAGAGCGGCTGCTTTTTTCATCACCTTCATCAGCTAACTTTCATCGTCGATGAACTGGCTGACCGCCAGTTAAGCTGAAATAGGGTAATTCGATACCGTGGCGTTGACATCGAAGCTAATCTAAAACGCTGACCGGTTTTGTCCCTCGAGTGTGAGTAACAAAAGTCGGTTTGATCGGTCTTTCTTCCCCGCGGCTACTGCACTTGCCTTTATTCGCAAAACTTCGTTCACTTTCGCGGCAACTGTTGCTGTGTCTGTTATTCTACATGGACCATCGGCGGAATGCACGACGGAGCCTACCTATTCTGAAAATTATTTCCCGCGCACAACAAGCTAGGCCTGCACAGTGTTTCTTTCTATTTGTTTCCCTACTTTTTGCTTCTCTCTGACGCGCATCTTCCCAACCGTCGAAGTGATTGAAGACGAAAACAGCGCCGCTGTCTTCGAACGTCAACCCGTCGGCGGAACAGAAAAGAAAAAGACGCGAAATAAACCAATAAGAAGATAACTAGCCCATAAGCTTTCGTAAAACAGTCCACAACCGCGCGTACCAACCGGCCTCGATCGACTTGATGACTCGTGAACACCAGAGCTCGGAAGGCGATATCAAGGCGGTGCCCAATGCCGTTCCGAGAAACGAAGTAGGCCAGCTAAACAGCCGAAACAATCGAGCAAAACAGCCATTGAATGGTGAGCAGAGAAACGAGAATGACCCAAGGACGCAGGTCGAAATAAACACCGTACGGAGCCGTGCACGTGGACGTTCTCCTCCGGCAAAAAAAAAAAAAAAAAAAAAAAAAAGTGTGCGCGGGAGTTTGGAGGTGAGAGGGGAAGAGACCAGGTCACGGCCAGCCTTCTGATCTGACCTGTTTTCGCATCCACGTGTTTGTGTGTGTTTGTTTGTTGGCGACTTTGGTCGGTTGTGAAACTAGCGCCGCTGCGCGCGGACTTTCTTGAATGACAGTCGCCGTTGGGAGCTGTAGTACACGCAGCCGTCTGAACGGACTATCTCGCGGACCATACGACATCGTTCCCCTTGCTACAAAGGTTAGTAAAAAAAAAAAAAAAAAAAAAAAGACTGCCACGTACGTTCGACTCGGCTGAATTATTATTTTCTTAGATAGTTTGGGCGTGCGAACCATTGTTACGTAAACCACAGTTACGGCTCACTGCAATCACGCAATGCTGCACGGAAAGAGAGAGAGAGAGAGAGAGAGAGCGAGAACGCACCATAACCACAGCTATTGTGTTCACAATGGCAAACGCATATAGTCCATGTATCTAAGCGTAACTGTGGCAGGTATCATCCCTGAAGCGGAGTGTAACTGCGGCAGCCATATAAGGACATGGCGATAACTGTGGCACAAGCTTCTATCGTCTTTCTCAGCAAGTACCACGAAGTTTTTATTTAAGGTTAGTCCCTATCCTACAAGATATGCAGATACCGCAGGCGTAACAGCAGCGGATTGACTTGAAACTTAGCGGTCTTGCGTTGGTGTAAGTTTCCCCATTGTTAGGATACTGGAGACGTTCGGTGCAACCAACAATCTTTACATGTTTACCTTGCCATTCGCGTATGGAAAGGACACGGAACTGATGCGGAATATTCATCAATTTCCGTACGAAAGGTACTTAGGTCATATATATTGGTATATCGGAAACTGCGAGCGGAAACGTTTCTTATCCTATTCGCCCACCACGGTGGTTCAGTGTCTATATATGTATACGGCAGTGTGCTGGTGAGCGCGATGATCGCAGCGTCGATTCTTCGGCCACCGCGTCCGCAATCCGTTGGAACTGGAATGCGCAAACGTCCGTTTTCTGAGACTTAATTGCGCGTTAAAGAACCCCAGGCGGTCAAAAATTAGCGCGTCTTTCATAGCCGAAACGTAGCTTTGTAAATCCTATCCATTATTGCAAAGCTGGGGGTTCCTATCCATTGGCTGGGGGGTTCGGGAGAAATATACACGTGAAAACAACACACGGAAACAATATTTTTTTACAATGCAATATTTCTGTACACTATTTTGCAGCGAAATTCTCACAATATTAAAGAAAAATTATTACTCTACTCTTACACGAAAAGGAGTAGCCGTCACTATATTATTGTGACTAAATATCTTAAATTTATTTTCATTTCAAATACTTTTTTCCCTTTCGAGACGAGATAGTTTCTGGTAATTTCACAATATAGCCAGCCTGTTCCGTACGAAGGTTTCTTCATTTTTTTGTGTGTGTTTGGGATCCATATTTCGCTTACATTTTGGCAACTGAAGTTAACGTTTCCTTAGAAAATTACTGGGCATAGATGTTTGTATCTACTTGTGCACGTTAAAGAACCCCAGGTGGTACAAATTATTCCGGAGTCTACGGCGTGCTTCATAATGACACTGTCGTGGTTTTGACACGTAAAACCCCTTAATTAAAAATAATTAAATTAGACGAGGAATGCTAAACTTCCTTTCGAAATATATGTCAACTTTGTAGTCGTTTTATAAAAAGCAACTTTGCAGACAAGGGTTTCCTCGCTTTCACTTTTTCCCCCCATCTTTCGCTGACAGTTTGGCAGCCACGTTCCAGACCTTACTACAAAAGAATCATTCGACGCTGGCATTCGAAGTGAATTCGTCGCCCTAACGAAACACCGTGTCGTGAAAACGTGTGCGTGTATCTGTGCGTTAGCGGTTAGAATGACTTTAAAGACAAGCTGGCACGGTAGTCCAGGCGCCGGCTGAGAAATACGATATAAAGAACGATCGGAGACACTCAAACGACACACACCACCTACCGACACACACATTGTAAAGTTATTCAGTCTCATTTAGATCGGTACTCGTGTGAAAAAAAAAAAAAAATAGCGGTATGAGTGACAGTCTCACACAATGCGAGAGACATAAACAGAACCGGAAAGCTTGGGTTTTTCACAAGAGAGTTTCACTTCGTCACTTTGCTCCATCAAGGCACGATTGTGTCGCGACCACGATACCCGAGCAGCTGTCTGCTTGTTCAAAGGCTCGAACTGAGTTATCGCGTTCACCGAGAAGACCGCGCAGCCATCGCGCTCTCTACGCTCACGTCGTTATGCGTCTCGCCGTTGAAACGAGTCGCGAGAATTGTGTCAGCGACATCGTGAAAATTGTGTCAATGACGGCTTCGCTGCAGAGGACGTTGCTGGCGAGCGCCGCGCGAACGAAGAAGCGTTGCCGACAGCGACGCAATCGAGCACGTGAGCCGCATCGACCTTTCGTGTAATGGCAGGTCTTCGGTACTCAAGCAGTCCAGACTCATCTCAGTAGATGGACACTGCCACGCACAAGACGTTGTGTCCTTGCTAAAGAAAAACAAACGAACGAACGAAAGAGAGAAAGAACGAAAAAAAAGAGAGAAAGAAAGACCGAAAGAAAGAAAGAAAGAAAGAAAGAAAGAAAGAAAGAAAGAGAGGGTCTGCTACGTTGTGGCATTGTAGTAAACGAGATGATACACCCGTGTCCTTCAGTGAAAACAACTTCACATTGCTAGTCGTTCGCTTAGTTTCGTTAGTACATCGCTTGTATCTTATTTCCGAGTCGTTTATATTTTGTTGCTCTGCAGTTTATCTTGCTACCTGTAGTTGTTTCCGTCTTGCGAATGATTGTGCAGCCCCGCTTTCTGTGGGCTTTGGTCGAGAGCCTCGACTCGCGGGTCGCTATATTTGCACAATCAGGTTTGCAGAATGTGACCTAATCGCGTAACTGTCTGTGCATATTATCAAGGGGGGGGGAAACTTCACCGTTGCTGAATTTACCCCCGCTGTTTTTGAAGATCTATACTTCATTTGTAATTTTCGGAAGTCAGCAGTATACGTATGTATACCTGCCAGCTTTTTGTACGCTGGCGTGCGTGCTTTTCAACCCACTTTGCATGGCCAGTAAGAACGTAGCGAAGGAGGGCTACAAATCAAGTTTCTTGCTCCCATAATTACTATAGCTCTCGCGTACTCTTGCGAACGAGGCCGCGCTGACCAGGACAGTCGTGCCTCGGTATTTAAAAAAAAAAGTCTCATTACTGAGCGCCGTGACGTTACACGTACAGCTCATCACGTAGTCCTATGCTCGTCCGTATAACACTCGTCCTTCCGTTGTTCTTTTTTCGTATCGTTCCTCAGACCACGGAGGGGGCCGGAAAGCGTCCGCAATTAATATGCCGCCGAGATGACACAGAGGCGCCCCTAATTAAAATTGTTTAAACGGACAGGGAAACGACGCGCTGGCGTCAAGATGCGCCCACGCGTGCCGGCGGTGGCTGCAAGTCTCTCAAGGCGAGCACATAGTCATTCTCCGCCGAGGCCCGTCTCGAGGGGACGGTTTCCTATACGCGTGTAGACCACCTCGCGAATAACGGCAAGAGCAGCAGCCGCAGACCGTTATCTGATGAGGTCGTCGCCTTCGAAGCTGGCCTATATATATTTTTTTTGTATCCTATACTCTTTCCAGGCAAGCCGCTCTGGGGAGGAACCGCGAGTACTACTGGCGATGCGTATTCAAGCGGGCAGGCAGGTTGCCTTTTCGCGGAAACAAGCGCTCTCCCATGCGGAGACGACGGCTGCCGGTGCCGCAGGGTGGAAGGAACCGGACGCATATATATATGACAAGCGGGCGAGAGTTCGGCACCGCCGGGCAGGCAGGGGAGGAGTCCCACACGTGGTCAACGATATACCCTTCCCTGGGCGGCAGCCATTTTCGTGCCGCTTCTGTATCGCCGTAGTAGTCACGTTGCGAGGTAGGCGAGGGTGTTGCCGCGGTGTCGCGAATATATAAGGCACCTGTATACATGTGTGTGTGTGTGAATGCGAGGACCTCGGCAAAGCCGGGAGGACGCTCAGGATTGTGAACGGCTATCTCCTCATTGTCAGTGGCGGGCGGCCATTTTCCTTACGTTCTGGCGCAGTCTCGGTCGTGGTCTGCGCGTGTCGTCAATGCATTTACGTGGTGGCGGGGTGCCGGCACAGCTCGTATGTACGGCGGCAGGGGCCACCGTTAAAAGGGGACAGCTAACTGTCGCCACCACGCTACAGCTGGAATATGACGTGGATGCCCGCATATCGTAGTATTTTTACGAGTATAGATGTCGAACGTGTCACATTGATAAGCTTTTCCCGATAAAGTTCAGCAAGTATTGCAGTGTTGCTGGCTTTATTGTAATTTCTGAAGATATTTCCCGTGCTATTCACGAATGCTTCCTCCATTCGTTCACTATGCAACGCTGCCATAACTGGTGGTATCTGTACTGAATTTGATTGAATACTTTATTCAAGTGTGCATGTTGACACTTAGGAAGGGAGAGGAAAACGCAGCGAAGCTTGAAGGGGCTCTCCCACCTGGGACGACATTTGCACGCAAGCTGTGCCTGCAGAACGCATCGAACGCCTTTTTTCGTAATCAAAGTATGTAAGGCACGAATACAGGTTGGTTACATTCTGCAGACCTCTTAATTACCGGATTCAACACGCTGACACGATTCATTGTTGAATATGGCTTTCTAATACCATGGCCTAGCTGGTTCTCTGGATTGGATGAAGCCCTGATTCTATTCGAAATCACCTTATTGGTTACACTGGAGAACGGGCCGTACTATAACTATACGTTACACGACCCCGTGTCAGGAGCTTGGGATCTTGGAAAAACACTATATAGGGAACAACAGGTGCCGTCCTCCTTTCTAATATTCTCCTTCGACGGCTAACCACTTTCCTGTTGTCATTCGCTGACCGACTGCACCGTCTACGCGTCGTGTACCCGAGCCGTTGTAACGATCGCTGTAGCGGGCAGGGCGTTCTCAGAACGATTTGCCAAACTCCATCGCCGGCCCCAACCTATGCACCCCGAAAACCGGCTTCATCGAAGAGAAAAAAACGCTCGTACGGCCTGCGGCGTCTATGTCCGCGCGGCTAACGATGCAGTGAATACAGGGCGGCGGCTAAGGCTTCGGCTAAAGCTTAAGGAGGCCGACTGAATGGGGCAACGTATACGTACACGGTCAGTGTACAGGTCACACGCATCGTATACGTCATCGTGAGGAAGTGATTCTAGACTTCACGACTAGGCCGCGCCGTGCGGTTCTTTCTCTTCCGGGACTAGCCGGTTGCAGGAGCGCGCGCGCGGAAGTATCTTCCGGATTGCTCGGGACAAGTGCGTCTCTCTGCACGTGGCTACAATGACTGTAAAAACGGGTCTGCCTTCTTGTGGCTTCCGTGGCCTTCCGTCAAAGATGGAGGGTAACGCACGCGTATGAACATTTGAGCAAGGGTTTTTTTTTTTTTTTTTAGCTAAAAGATTAGTAAGCTTTTTTTTTTTTTTTTTACTTTCGAACGTGCGTCGACTCAGATGACTAAATCCTATTGTGAAAGGAAAAAGTGTCATCCACCCAGCTGTTTAGCACGAAACTACAAAGGAAACCCATGTGGGTTTCTTTCAGAACGAAAGCTTTGTAGGTAAAGACAAATTTGTCCTTCTCAGGGATCGAACTCGGGACCAACGCCTTCCCGTGGCGGTCGCAGTTTCTTTCTGAGTAACCCCTATGGGTTTCCTTTGTAGCGTATAGTGCTACAGTAGGATGGCTGACAACTTTCGATGGATGGATGGATGGATGGATGGATGGATGGATGCTATGGGCGTCCCCTTTGAAAGGGGGTGGTGGGTTGCGCCACCAAGCAGTCGCTTTCGTGAACCTCCCTCCACCTGGCGGGTTTCCGTGGAACTGATTTGCCACTAATCTCTTTTATAGACAAACAGATTACATAACCTAACAATCTTCTCCGAGAACTCATCCTATACGCGAAAAGACAGCACAAAATACGAGACAATGTTTTGAAATCCGAAACGTCACCGTATACTGTTCCGGCGCCCGAGGTTTCGGCGCGAAGTTCGAGTGAGGGACTTTAGGCCTTTATTTTTTTTCCCAGTAATCATCAACATACCTTTTCCCCCGCCAAATGAATGAAAGTTATGTTTTAACTGAACACTTTGCGAGCCTAAATTTATTTAACTTTGCTTCTTAAAGGGCACTAGAGAGGAAACTAATTGTAGCTGTATTAGTAAATTACCCTTCTGCAATACTAAAAAATAAATAAATAAAAGGCCAGAAAGAACGCAATACGGTTGGCAACGCCTCCTTGAAGTTCCCGCACCAGCTCATCATGACGTCAGGGATTTTGACAGTTCCTTTTCGGGCTTGCTTAGATGAACTGCATTGTATTTTAAAGTAGCCAAACATTGAGCTTAGCAAGTTTCGATAACTTTTACTTAGGCAACAACGGCCAAAATACGAATTTAAAGAAGTAAAAATAAAGATGTGTGACGTCACACTGGTGTACTGGCGGCGCGGGGGTTTCGGAGCGGAAAAAATATATATACACATATAACAGTTATCACCGCCTCATGCACGCATGTAGATTTACGGAAAGACTGCTTTATCGGTCTAAATTAATTAATCGTTTCTCGTTAGTGCGCTGTAGTGTTGCTTACCAGTGTTGCTTTAATGTGGCACGCCGTCACACCAAGCAGCAAAGGGTTGGGAACGCCTGATCACGTGACGACCGCGAGTCACGGTTCAGTAAGGCAAACTTGGCGCTCTCGTCGGCGCATCTCTCGCGTGTATGGTAATGAGGGAAAACAAAAATAAACGCGCCGACAAAAACAACAACAACAACAACAACGTGCGCATGGGGGAAGACAGTCGAGGAGCAAGGACTGTGCCACTGGGGCGCTTGCGTCCTTGTAACGCGTCCTGCAGGACGTACGTCCCTTCCTCGTGTGCGCGCTCTAGCTCTTCTGGCGAAGCAGAATTTTTGTTATCTCTTTATCCCCAGCCGTCAGTGTCACGGTTGGCTGCGACGACCGCGCGGAGGACACCCTGGGTGGAGTGCCCACGTTCGCCGTGTTACGTCCTCCTTTTTTTTTCTGATCGACCGGAATGTGCAGTGCACATACAGTTGAGGAACCATCGAGGCAACGCCGCAGCCTTCGACGCGGACCGTTAGCGTTGCAATATCGCTAAACTGGGAAACTTGTAGCGAGTTCTCTAGAGTAGCCTTCGGAGAAGGGCACTCCAGATTGCTTCGCATGATAAAAAGTCTTTTGTGTGAAACTGTACGGCTAAATTGACCGTCGATGTTTGTAGCGCAGGGTGGAACGCAACGACAGGCGAAATGCAGGACAGTGCGCGGTATACGAAAGTCGATGAGCTCGGTGGGCACGCGGAGGTGTCGGGGTTTCGCGATCCATCTGCATATACGAGGACAACATTTTCGAGGCCTCTGGCGTTAACCCTGACAGAAGGCAGAATGTGTTGCCGCACATTGACGTATTAATAATAATAATAATAATAATAAAAAACAGAAATATCTCTGGTCGCCGTTATCTGGTTTACAACATTAACTGCGCACGTGTAAGTGCATGAGCGAAAGAATAAGTATGAGCTTGCGAGCGGTTTTATGAGTTAGCCTTGCAGATTAATTCTCCGCTCGAAAGAGAGAGAGAGAAAAAGGAATGAAAGACAGGGAGGTTAGCCAGTGAAAGGGGAATTGTTTCTCACATTCGTTATGGTTTGAAAACATGGGCGAGGTGATCGTATAGATGACGGACTATCAAGTTGTACAATGACAGTGAGTGCGCGTTTCCTGATCGCTTCGGCAGTGTATGTAGATCCCCTACTCATCGATCTCGATTCATTCGAGACAGTCGCTCATTGAACAACACAACCGCGACGATATTTGGTCGAAATTTTCCAAGTTAATATTTCTTTAACGAACGTCGATCAAGACGGTTGGGGGCTGCGATGTCTGATGCTTCGTCCTGCCGATGAGGCATTTCATTCGATTCAGCTCGAATGGACCGCTTCCGTGTCTGCCAGCACGCTTAGTTGCGGACGAAATCTACAAGGACGAATGTCTGACGACTGCTTGTTAATCTGCACCAGACCAACGTCAGTGCTGGCCCAAATGCCGCTCCGTTTAGCTGAAGCACGGTCCGAATCTATACGGGGTTTCCTTCAACTACGAGGCGTGACATCACGGGTCTAGGTTCCCGAGAGGCCATCCCCTTCAAACTGAGCCGTATAGAAATCGATTACGCACTACGGCGTTAACGTTTATGACGCTGAGCTTCCGCGTGGTACGTAGCGTTTGCTCCGCACTCGAAATCGTGAATGCACCTCAAGGCCCCCATGTTGCAGGAATTACTCGCTCAAGGCTCTGTTGACGATGAGATACGCGCCGAACTTATTTGCCGTTTCGGCGTGGCGAGTGCTTGCTTATATGATGAGCCGGTGGTCTTGTAAAAAAAGGTTTGCCGGGGCCGTCGTCACGCTTCAATGAGGACACGCGCATGTAACGCGTCGAGCACTCCGAGCACGTTGCAACGCATGTTCGCGAGCGAATAGAACCTTTGATTCGACACCCTCTGGAAGAAACCACGCGTCAACGCAGTGCCTGAAGATAATTTGCCCAAGGCCAGCAATTAAGTTAAACGTCCGCAAGGCTTTGAGCAAGCCTGTCGCTTGGAGGCAGACATTGACGGAAAAAAAAAAAAAAAAAAAAGGTCGTGGCGGCGATAATGTCGAAACCTACCCGTTGCTATATAGAACCTGTTTGGTTTGGGTGAAGTTTTTTTTTCCCGCGTCTCTTTCATCACGTTTTTGAGAGGCATTTAGGTTTGGTAGGTTCTTGATATAGGGAAAAAAAAAAAAAAGAAAGACTGAATACTTTTCTGTCCCCCCATGCACCATATGTTAGTCTTCAAGCCTCTTTCCAGGGCGCCGATGCATTTGGTTTACTGCCCGGATTCATTAAGACCACATACTCTACACACCATGACATGGCTGTGCCATTTACCAGACCTCGCAAATCTCAACGTATTCCTTGCAGAGCGCGATGCAGCCTTCTCAAACGAGTCACACTTACTTTGGAGCATTGAAGTGGGAGTGGAAGCTTATGACTAAGTTGTATTAAAGGTCTAAAAAGAAGAATAAGTACACAGGTTACGTTTTATTGTCTCTCTTCTGGTGTTGTCCCGTGTTTTAGCGCAGTACGACGAGCGTAAGCGAGAGAAACACGGATTGTGACGCCATCAGCGACCAACGCGTTATACAATCGACGATGTCATTTGTACTTTGGCGAAGAAACGTTAAAGCTCGGAATACACTGGGCGGTCATGGTGTCTGTACAACGTAGCTGAATTTCTACGTAGCGTAAGTAGCTATGAGGAAAGTACCGGGAGCAGGGGGCCGATCCCGGAGGTAGCGAGTCTAAGACGGCCCTTCAAAGCGCGAGCTGTCAAAAGGACTGAAGATGACAAAGTTGCACGTTGAGCACGCGCCGAGTATTTTGAAGAGCTGGCTGGCTTTGGGACGAGAGAAGAATACATGCGATCGTGGCCTAACATAACAAAGACAAAAGAATGCGATCGTGGTCTAATGGCTAGAGCACGCGGCTGCTGTGCTCGACGGCCCAGATTCGATTACCACATCGGTCACGCATTATATTAATTTTTCTTAAGACGACGCGAGACAAGAACCTACCAACGTACCACACAGTGCCCAGAGTGAGACAAAGAATGCTTCTTATTGAAAAGGGACGACCCGCCCAAAAAATAAACCGTGCTGATGCATTGCACGGTCACATACTTTTCTATAACCGGGGTCAGGAAGGGGGGGGGGGGGGGGGGGGGACGCGTGCCGGCGCTCGCGAGGAAAACCATATAACAAGAAGAATCAGTGGGTCTCCTACTACCACTCACCGATAGTCGAATTCAGTAGCGCGTCGTCGTCGACCAGGCTGCGTAGGAGAAGAAGAGGTCCTCTCTGTCGGTCGTCGTCGGGTTCCCCGTCGAGTCCGGCTCTTGCGGAACGGCGACGGAGTCGGCTTGACGCGCGATGGAATCCCGCACGGTCGAGACGTCGGCAAACAGAACGCAGCGGGAAAGGAAGAAGATGGCTTCGACGAAGCGGAGAGAAGGAAGTGAGAAGGCCGGAGGAAGAAAAAAAAAAAAAATCTAAACTCAAATCGACCGCGAGATCGGGAGAGGAGGAGGATGCTCGGACGGGCGAGGGTACTCTCCGCTTTTCTCGAACTTCTTGGGCCCCACTTGGTGCTTTGCAGCCGCCGGGAGTACGTCAAACAAAGAGTGCTCGGTTGCCGCTGTTCCGGTGGTGTGCTTCTCGGCGGTTGAAAGCCTGATTGCCTCTCAACTTTGTCGCCCCACTATTCTCTCGGCGAGTTTTTCGCGAGAAGGGCAAAGGTTCTTGCGATGAATCGGAGGAAAAGACAGCTCACGTGCACCGAAGAAGAGGCCGCTGTGCTTCTCCGTAGGGTGTAGTTATTCCAATCACACTGTTCTCGACGGTGCAGACGACAGGGGCGATTGACTCGCGGGAACCGAAGACACCGCTTTTTGTTTTATCTTCTTTCAAGCGAGCGAGCTTAGATAAAGAAAACACGGACACGAGGTTGACCCTACTCTCGTTTTCTCCTCTGATCAGTTTTAGATAGAGGGAGTGAGCGTAGATAACCCGGTGCTCCTACCTACACTTAGAAGGAGGTAGGCGTTGCTTAAGAACTACGGGCGCTTCTTGCAGAAGGCGCGTTTCTCTGGTTCTGGAATTCCGGGATACTGAACGGTGGAGAGCCAGCGCCACTTACACGTTACTCTATCTGTCTTTCGAGGACGATTATTGACGCGTTGCACGATGAATAAAGAAGCCGCAAGCTTCGCCGAGGAGGGGAGATAAAGGAGGAATTCGAGAATCTATCTTTTTTTCTGGGTCTCCTCCCGTTCTTTCGATACTTTCGTATTTTTTCTTTTTCTATCCCTTCACTTTTTCAAGCAGCGAGTGACTTTTTTTTTTTTTTTTTCAAGCCTGCTGCATCGACTCCTTTGCGGGTTAACGCTGGGGGTTCCCTAGCTGGCCGATAAGCTAGGCGTCTTCGATAACCGACTGAACGCGTACGTCCACAGGAAGGCACCGGTGGGCACCGGAGTAGTCTGGACGAAGAAACGAGTAAGTCCTCGCCTCTTGCGTCCGCTGGTCGAGTTGAGAACCTCGCCGAACTTCCACCGGTTCACACAGCGCACAAACAGATCGTCGTCCGAAGAGAGTTGCCGTCAGACACGTAGTTACGGAGACGGCGAAGGTGTAAAAGCGATGTCGAAGAGTCGAACGTGGCGCGCACACAAAAGCTCCGAGCGTTTCCCCTGGGGGGACGGTGGGCCCCGGAGAAGAACAGATGTTGGTCGGATGATGATGGCGGAGGTATCACACGCACCACACCAGAAATCAAACTCGGAGGTACCACAGAAAAATAAAAAAACACGAACAATAAAAAAAAGGTAGCTCCCGTAGGAGTGGACGGAGTCGGGAATCGTTTGCGACGTGGTCGCAACTTTCGTGCGAGCGCGTCTTCGCTTAGAAGTGGGACGCGCGGCTATTTAAACTCCGACCGGTGCGCGGGCGCGCCGGAGGAGAGTTGTTGAGAGCGAGGGGGTGGAACGCTGCGCGGATTGCTCCTCAGATGGCGCTGCTCGAGTGGTGACGTCACGAAGGGGAGATAAAGAGAGCGAGCGGGTTGGCTTTTGCGTCATGCTTGACGTAGCGAATGCGTTGGCGGTTTGTGCGTTCTGTTCATGCGGAGCGACTGTGCGCCGAGGAATGGTCTCTTTTTGCATGAGATGGGAGCTGCTGGTGATAAGAACGGGCGAACGGATCCTTGCACAGTTCAAATGTTAAACGCTTTGAAATTATACTTGCGTTGACTGACTTCCCGAGCCTTATCGATGCGCGGGGGTGGACGGGAAGGGACTGATATTGGCTGAAGAAAACGTACTCACTATATTTGGTTGGCCAGGTAGAATATACTCGTAGTAGGACTTGAAAATTACTAATATTGTTCGTTCGCAAATGCTTCTTCTGTCACAGGCCGCCCACCTTTCATTAATGTTTTCGCTATCAAAGCCGCGGCTGGTGGTTGCTCTTACGACCAGCTCTAGCTTGCCAACTGGTTCGGAAATGAGAGCCCCGATTCTGTAACAGATGCAAGCGCGGGGGTTCAACTAACATGGGAGCGACCGGTGTTACCTGAATTTCGTCCTGTTGCCTTCGAACGACTTCCACACTTCGCAAATTGATCATTCTTCTAGACGATATTGAGTTACAAACGCAAGAAATTCGCAATGAATATATATGTGTGTGCGCAGACACTTAGTGCCACCATGCTTTTAGAAGAAAATAAGACATGCAGCTTAAAAAATTTACAAATATAAAGCGCAACAAATAAAGAAAGCCACAAGAATGTTTGAGGCCCGCAAGTAAGCAGTTCAGCCAAATCCATGTACTGCCCATCATTCCAGTGACAGGTGAGCGATTGCAGCGCTAGATTTTCCACTAGAGATTTTAATAGGAAACTCCATCTCTGCAGTGCGCCCATATGCGGCACTGAACCGAGTGACGCGTCTAAATACATTGCCATAGAAGCCATCAGCTAATGTAGCCGAGGAATCATTTGTAGTTTTTAATTGAAGCGCAGATATGATAAGCGAAAGGGAAATGAAAGTGGGCGGAAAAGCAACTTGTCGTCAGTGGGAGTTGAACCCACAACGTGCCACGATTGGGAGGTAACGCACGCGTAATGCGGAAGTTGTGGGTTCGGCTCCCGCCGACGGCAAGTTGTCTTGTTTATTCGTCCGCTTTCATTTACCTTTCGCTTATCATTTCTACACCTAAATAAAAAACTACAAATAATTTCCCCTATGCTTTCCTTGGCTTCATGTGGTCCTGTCGATGCAACGGTTTGGAAGATACCGTTAGGCATGTCACACCACATTCCCGTGTTGTCTTAGCGCGCTGTCCTTTCGAGAAAGTTATGGATTTCGTCTACCTGGCCATTGCGGCATCAGTGGAAACGATCTCGCTGACAAAGCTGCCCGAGAGTCACATCAAGAACAACACAGCGTTCCCATTCCTCTTTCCAGGACAGGCGCTGGAAGGCAGCTTCGTCACCTGGCACGCAAGCTCTCTTTAACAGAGTGGAACACCCCAAATATAAGGCGCACGAGGCTACACGAACTGAACCCTTCGCTCCAACTCCGACCTCCACCCGGGATTCACCGACGTGAGGCATCGCTTCTATACCGGCTGTGGTTAGGAGTGGCTTTCACGAAGGCGTACTGTGCTTTGATTGGAATGACCGAAAGTGCCACGTGCGACGTCTGCGGCAGTGAAGAGAACATAGAACATTTATTGTGTCACTGCGATCGATTTCAGTCGGAAAGACAAACTTTATCGAACGCATTGCGACGACTTGACGATCGACCGTTGTCCGTGCAGGTTCTCCTTGAAGACCGTCCCCATCGCTCGTCAGCCCACAAAGCTGTGAAGGCACTGTTGTCTTACTTGAGGATGACTGGCCTATGTGAACGCCTTTGAATTGCTCAGGCCCTCTGCGTGCGTGCGCGAGCTCACCGCGTGCCCCCCCCCCCCCCCGCCTCCGCTCTCTATCTCATCTTTCTATTCCCTCTTTCCCGTTCCCCAGAGTAGGGTAGGCAACCAGACGCATTTCTGGTTAACATCCCTGCCTTCTCTTCTCTCTCCTCCTCCTCCTCCTTATGGATTTCGTGGTGGGAAAGAGCAGCAGCAGCAGTCAGAACGAAACTCGCGAAACTTTGCCTATCTGTTATCCATGCATCCACTGCACTGCCACCTGGATCTGGCTTATGCCCTGTAATCTTACAGGAAACCCTGGGGGTTATTCTGTAAGTGGACATGTCCATTTCGTCTGCTTCTGAAGTTCTGATTGGATGCGCAGGTGTACGCGTCAGAAGGAGACAGGCGCTCCCAACCAATCAGCACTTCGATAGCATACGAAATGGACATGTCCACTAGATTGACACTTGCAGAATACCCCCCCCCCCCCCTCCCCTCGATATTCCATGCCTGGGCCGTCCTGGAGCCACAAGGACCCGGACCAGAGGTTCAATTCACTAATCTCTTCGCTCGCACGAACTATCGGTCATGAGCTATCAGGCACGAATTCGATAAGTGTACGTTCGCTATCGTGATTGGATGCACTTGTTCAGATTACGAAGCCGTTCTAACTTACGAACTGCTTTGTGACTGCGGGCCAGTGGTGTTCGAGGTGCTTGCTCTCTCTCTTCTCTTCTTCATCTGTTTTCTCGACACTCTTGAAATAAATCACACTTTCTTTCGCATGATAGATGACCAAATGTTTCGACTCTAATGTCGTAGAACGATGACTAAGCGACAAGAACACTTTTGTGAATCCAGTATAGTCATCAAGGTCACGATTTTGCTTACGAGAAAGCTGCGTGGTTGCGTGCTCAGCTGCGTGATGGGCAAAGCTGCCACCCGCGCCGTCACTGATGCATAATGCTGCAAAGAAAACTCGCATCGATTAACAGTTTATGAGAAACCCGTTTTGGTTAGGAAGTCGCACCCGGAACCACCGTTTTAACGGGGCACTCTGTACAGCCCGAGTTCACCTGGCGACCAGATGTTCGGGACGCGAGGGCCGATACATCGCCAACACGAGGCGCTGGAAACGCCGACATTTTCATTCTGTGATAAGATAGCGTTATAATTCTTCAAAGAGGACGTATTGACTCTGAGAGATGTCATTGCATGCTATAAAGAAAGAAGAACACTATTGTTTATGTAAAACGATGAATAAGACCAAAGGGATGACTGCCGCGAATCTGCGGAAAACGCTCGGGCAAGTCCACACCTTCACGTGTTTTTGCTGCCAAGATAGCTCGCCGTGGGGGTCAGACGTTATTGTTTCTTATCTTTCATGCACGACATACAAAAAATAGTAAAAAGTTAACGCATGCTGGGATTTTTCAGAACTGATCTCAACTTTGGAGGCAGTGAGTGAAGCAATTCGACTGATAATGCGTTCTTTGAACTGAGACAATGTCGAGAGACGAAATACTGCTGTAGAGGTTGAACGAGACAATCGAGAAAGACACTAAGTTTTCTGTACTTTCAACAACCAGTTTTCTTTTTTTTTTTTTTTGTAGAAAATAGATGACGGCTTCCCCGGGTTCAGCAGGCAGCCCGTTCTCGATAGCTCTGACGTGACCCCGGCTGCAACGGAAGCACACACACATCGACGACGTCCACTCCAGGATTGTTCTTCTCCACTTTCTCGTCCCCTCGGCCTTTTCGATCAGCGAGCGTTCCCAAGCGAGCAGGGGCGGTGTGGCCCATCTCACCTGTTCATCGCCGCCGTACGCCCCTCGTTTAAGGTTCGGGGTGCGCGGCCTTCGGGCAGAGGGCGCGGGATGCATCACCCTTAAGTTGTTTTTGCTACTCCAGAATGAGCATAACAAACATTTATCTGATTCTCTTTCTCTCTCTTCCTGTCGTTCCGGCAGATGATAAGATGATAAGGCTGCATCACTGAACCGTAGAAACTGTCTGGCACCGCTGGGAAAAAAAAAAAAAAGGGGGGGGGGGGGGGACATTAGGCGCTGGAATGGTGTGTTCTGTGGTGGGGTATTGCGCGATCACACCGTTTTTGGGGCATAAAGTTTAACTATGCGGTGCTCGGAGATCCTCCTGTGGCAACGGTAACTCAATTCGTGATCGCCTCATTCGAATACGTGAGGTAATTTGAGAAATATACGGTATCATATCTGAAAAAAAAAAAAGAAATCTGGAGTGGTTTTATACCGAAGTGCTCGTCACCGGTGAAGAGTCACTTGACTCGATGGTGTGCGCGACATCGCATTGCCACAAAGTGGCTTGTACGACGTAGTTAAGTGGAGGCATTGGCCGTGTCGTTGTAATTATCCGGTTTCGTTGGCGCTTCCCATGGAAAGATTCACCGTGAACAACAACAAAAAAAAAAAATCATGCGATGAGTTGAAGGGCTGTTCTTACGTCAGTGAACCGGCGATGGTAGCTTGTGATTTGCGGAGTATACGTAAACAATCAACACATTTGCGTCCGATGCCCTCGATTGTCGGCGTCAGAATTTGTGAGGTTTGTGTGGAGGATCTTTCGTCTGCGATATAAAGAAATGCCGCTTTTGCGTTTGAGGTCCCTGAGATGAGCGCATCGCGAAGGCCCTTGATTTGAGCAATAAATATGTACCCCCCCCCCCCCCCCTTTTTTTTTGTTTTTGTTGAGACTTTTCGACCTGCCTAGCGTTCTGCTAGTTTTTGTATTGAATGATCATCATTCAGAGCTCAATCACTTGTCAGCCTTGTGAAGGATGTATGTTGTCACTTTTTCGAGGTGATAGTTACATCACCGTTACATATGTGATTTACAGATGTAGCCGAGACAGGTTCTCGGATTCTCGCGTTATCAAAGATAACGTATTCCCGGAAATATGTCCTTACGCGCTACATGCCCCGGACAAATGTGGAACACAAATGCATATATTCGTAGACGCCAGCGTCTGGTTGCACGTTCCGACGGCCAGATCGTACCAGGCTGAGCCCGGTAGGCTACCCTGCACTGGGGAAGGGGGAGAAGGGATTGAAAGAGGACAAGGAAGAGAGAAGACAACAAATGCATATATTCGTAGGCGCCAGCGTCTGGTTGCACGTTCCGACGTGCAGATCGTATGCTTCGACGCAGGCTGCGTTGCTGGCTTTTCTGTGACTGACATCGAATATCGGCCAGGGGGTGTATTCTGTGACGATCACTTTCGGCGATAGTACCGCCGCCAGGCGAGCGCTGATTGGCTCGATCGGATAAGATCGGATAAGTTTATTGGCTGGTTGAGCAATACGCGACGCGAAGGCGATAGTATAACCGAAGCGATCGTCGCAGAATACGTCCCCAGGCCACTGCACGAAAACCGTTGTGGATTTCCCCTTAAGGTGGCGGTCCCACTCCGGCGGCACGAGCCCCCGTTTTCAGTACTTTTGGAGAAACCGTGGCGGCTCTTCTACTTAGGATATGAAGTTGTCGTATATACCATAACAAAGCTTAATTCTTGTAGATTCCAACTATATATAATATAAAGAAATTGATTAATGTGATTTAGAAATAAATGTTCAAGAACAAGCATGAGATACACGGTCTTTGCGAACTATGTCTCAATTGTGACCATATTTAGAAGAAACTACCGCATTTACTGCATTGCGGCTTGCTCTGTAGCTTTAGGGCATACTTATCTAATTCCTAGACGCAGCAAAATAATTTTGAGTTTTTACTTTTTGGTTAATTTGCTTTTGAAGATTGCCAAATATCGCAAACTTCTGTTGTAAACAGCCCGGAAACTAGACGCTCAAGGAAGCTAAATTTTGGATGAGTTGGAGTTCAAGGAATTTCCATCTAGGACACAAAATTTCATTTATGTACCTTTATTCGTTTTAAACCTCAGCTTCGTTGCTTTAGTACGTTCCCGCAAAAATGGGCAAAAGTAAAACCAGAATACTCAATATTGCTTAATTTCGGCCGCATTATTAGCAAAACTAATAAAGGTACATGAATGAAATTTTGCGTCCTAGATGGAAATTCCTTGAACTCCAACTTATCCAAAATTTAGCTTCCTTGAGCGTGTAGTTGCCGGGCTGTTCACAACAGAAGTTTGCGATATTTGGAAATCTTCAAAAGCAAATTATCCAAAAAGTAAAAACTCAAAATTATTTTGCTGCCTCTAGGAATTAGATAAATATGTCCTAAAGCTACAGAGCAAGCCGCAATGCAGTAAATGCGGTAGTTTCTTCTAAATATGGTCACAACTGAGACACAGGTCGTAAAACTCTCATGTATCTCATGCTTGTTCTTGAATATTTATTTCTAAATGACAATAATCAATTTCTTTATATTATATATAGTTGGAGTCTACAAGGATTAAGCTTTTTTATGGTATATACCACCACTTTATGTGTTAACTAGAAGAGCCGCCACGGTTTTGCTCGAAAATTGTCAGCGCTGTCACAGATGGTCACTCAGTTCGGTTGCTTTCAAGAGTCGCAGTAGCGCTTTTGCGGCCTTCTGCAACTGTGATGTGTGAGACCGTATAGTCCTAAGATCTTGTCCAACTCGAAAGGTATTCCGTCTACCTAGTTTTAGAGCAGCGCGGGGGCAAGCTTTTTCATCTTCGATGGACTGGCCCGGTATTCTCTGGCGATAATTTTCGGGGATACGATCGCTTTCGTGCGATTTCTCGTGATTTGGCATCGGTCTCGTCGACGTGCGCGGCGAGCAAGCGACGTTCCAAGTTCGCTATCTACTCACAAGTGCCCGTAACGCTGTCGGCCGTATGCTTCGAAGCGTATACGGTGCAGATTGAGTCACGTCAAAAGCTCGCGAAAATGATCGTATCCCCGGATGTGATCGCCCGAGAATATCGCCCTTGGCAGCCGCATAGAAGGTTTTCTACAATTTCTTCCCGACCATTCCTCGTATTCGTACAAACATAATTATTCTGCACGTATGCTGCAAAAACAGAAAATGAGGCAGTGCCAAATTTTTTTCAGAGTCCCAGCCTAATGTCTACAAAACAAAATGCACGCTCTATAAATTTACCGCATTGTTTCACCAGCAGAGTTCAATAGGCTCAACCGCATTGCATAACTCTTATGCAAATGAATACTTACGTAGCAAGGAGAGGTTCGGAAAAATGATTGCTGTACGGCACGATATGGCAGTCTAGCTGGTTACGTTTCTAATCACGCGCAAGTATTTGAAAACACAAAAGGGTGTTTGCTCAACCAGTACACGCAAGCGTTGCAGGCGCTTATACAATAATTGCCTTTGACTTGCGTAGGTGTGTCTTATGCAAAAGCCAGACACAAATACGGCAATGTAAGATGACGTGCTATATGAGAGTGCTACAAGCTAGAAAGCTGCATAGTATACTATGGCATGATACATGTTTCTCTCTTGGTACAAATGGAAGTGAATTCCTTACGAGAATCGTGACGCAGCAGAAGACGAGGAACGACAGAAGCAGCATGGACAGGCGCACTCAAAACATGGCTCACCAATTCACGAAGTGAATTCGCCCAACCAACTGCGAACAACTAAGGTTACCGTATTTATTCGGTAATAGTTCGCACTATTTTAAAACACGATGGGCCTCTTCGATTTGTCGTCCCGCACTGTCCAAAATGCTTCATATCCAACACTAGTCGGCTGAAAGCACCGCGCTTCGGGTAGTCCGGGAAGGATAATCGAAGTCCATTACCTAAACGTATGTTTTAACCAGCATGACGAAATATAGGCATATGAAAATAAATTCAACAGGAGTGGTCACTCGGTGAAAAAATGTGGTTGATCCCTCTTATATAGGAATCGGTATAGAACACGAAAGTGAAACGTGTCTTCACAGAAGTAGTGTAATGTTTATTGCACATTGATATATAATGTCTATTGGTGTTTTGTGGCTAAAGCGCCCTTAGGCGTTGATGCACCCACGCTGACGCCTGGTGGCACGTCTCCTCCATCACGACTACCAACGTCGATGACCATGAGCAACCGTCGTGCATATGGAAGCTGCACTACGCTGCACACGCTAGCACAACGCGAAAGACGAAGCACGTAACTGACACACTAATACAACGCGCAAGACAAAGCACGTAACTGAATCGTCACCGAGTCAAATCAGCGCGTACAGCGCGTCGTAATTGCAGCCTCCGCGATCAACTTCAGAAACATTTTCAGAGCTAATTGCGGAGGCCACGCTCCGCTGTGCTGAGTACGGTGAACGCCACCTAGGTGGCGTTGGTAGTGCTTCTTGATGCCAGCGTCCCTTCGAATGCTGGCATCGAGGCGTCGTAGTTCTGAGACCACCGAAGCGTTCACTGTCGGTGCGCGTTAGTAGACAGTTTTAGCAGAGCGTTCACGGTCCGCTCCGCTCAGACCGTCGTGTCCGAACGATTCGCGCAGAGCCGCTCAGCGGAACGCTAGCGGGAGCGCTAATGCGCGTGCGCACAACGCTCATATCGGCCGCGGAACGAAGAACGCTGCCCACGGTCCGCTACGAAGCCATTTGAGCGGAGCGTTAGGGTGCGTCTACTGGTTGCTTTGCCGTTTTACAGCCGCGCTGAGCGCGCGTGGCCGGCGTCTCTGACAGACGCACTTGTCAAACAAGCCAAATCAACGCAGTTCATGCAACCAGTGGTGTGCGTGAAACGTTAGCGGAGCGGAGCGTAAGCAACGCTCTGCTAAAACTGTCTAGTGTCATAATGCAGTACTTCTCTTTTCTGCTCGTAGGCGGCGGCACCGCCCCGAGCAAGAGCGCGGGTACACGGAGGA
>NW_023606397.1:0-60001 GCF_013339745.2 Dermacentor silvarum
GATACGTGCACGTTCGTGGGATTTTGCGCCACTAGCGTCAGACACGTCGGCGTCTCCGAGCGAAGGCACTCTGGGCATTGTGCCAGGAACACTATCGTGTCCGGTGCTACCCACGCTAAATGTCGTGAAAGTATCCCTGACAGGGATCGTCCAAAAATAAAGCCGAAGTTTGTCAACGCGTCGCTGCGTGCACGTACGCTTGCCTACAATCTCATCAATCCGTATATCATTGTCAAGCTATCAATCGCCACAGATAGATGAAAGTACGGTGAATGCATGAACCAAATGTTCAACGTCTGGAAACAACAGGACCTGTGATTTGTAGCGATGCCTTTTCCAGTGCCTCTCGTTATTGCGCTTTGTCAGTGGTAAAAGCGTTGATCCACCTGCATTATCAATAGTATTGGTTGGCCGTGAAAGGTGGATGATAACGGAGACATATAGAATCGAGCGGAATGCATCGCTACGAAATCGCGGCCCAGAAGACGACCACGCAATCATTGCCGAATGGCGGTAGTTCTTTTAGCACGTCATTGTCCTCGTTATCACAGATAGAGAGACTGGAATATGCACCGCTTAAACAACTTGGTAGTTGCCGGGGCCGTGTTGCTATTTAACTTCTGAATGAACAAACGCTGGACGCGCAGAACCAACTCCGTGGCACTCGCAAATGACTTGCTGGTGTTCGCTTGTCATACGGTTTGGGCTTGGTTGGTGCTGGATGAACTAGGCTTCACCAGTTTCTGTTTCCAGGTGGTGATGGCAACATGGCTCACGACCATGCCGTGGCAATGCCAGCGACGTGTCCAAAGCCAAGATATCACTATTTCCGCCCAACTCAGTTGTCAAATTAGCACGCAGTCGTGCAGGTGGAGTCCGAATGATTGAACAACATGCCTTAAAGTGTCCAACATTTTGCTTGTACTTATACATTCAATTTATGGGCGAGTGAAGATGCCTCAAAATAGTCCGAATAATCGAGCTTGTCTGAATTTGTGTGTCCGAACAATCATTCAGTGCCAATTGTGAATCAGCCAGTTGCAGAGCAGAGGCTTCGGCTTTATGAAGAAAAGCAGGCCATTAAAAAGCGCCTAGGGTGTCTAAATCAAGGCTGGCCTGGCTCAGTAGAGCATTGTTGACATTGAGTCAGGCCAGGTTATTCTGACAGATGCTAGCCTTGCTGAAAACATGGCTAAGCTGGCAGCTGTAAAAAAAAAATCATAAGATGTAAAAGGCAATGCCTCAGCTGCTTTACTCAATGTAAAATAAAATAATTACATCAAGCTCATTGTCTTAATTTAAATAAAGTGATACTCAGTTTGCTTTTAGAGGCAGAAGAACATTGTTTTACAGAAAGCTTGTAAATTTGAAGTGTTCAAAGTAGCTTAGGGACGTGTCCAGCAGCTGGCATTTATTTGCACCAATGTGTTCCAAAATCTGTATTTGAGTGCTCCGAACTGCTCCAAAATAAACATTTTGCTGCTCTAAAAATTGCTTCAAATCTCAGTTCATCAGTGGCACTACTGTATTTACAGCACTCGGATCTGGCATTCAGAAGGGAACTTGGTGCTCTTTACTAATCTTTGTTGTGACGGACTTGGAATATTTGGACTGAAGGATACTGAAATTTTATCTGGTTTACCCCTTCTGGGCCAAATTGTTTTTCAGAAAACCACTTAAGTTTCCTGAATTTTTTAAATGACTGATTCATTGGGAACATTTTTAGTTATTGCAATATTAGCAGTTCATTTGTTATTTTCTTTCATCTGTTACTGTGAATTTTTAATCTTATTGAATTGCAGGAAGCACGGCTACAGAAATAGTTTATCAAGCTTGATATTTCTTGGTTCAGAAGTCAAGCATGTTTGGAAATCGCATAAGTGCTGGTGGTAAAGTGTTTTCGACAAGCCACGTTCATGAAAAAGGCTACCAGAGTCTTTAAATCTTCCTCGCAAACGCATTACTAAGTTCAAGCTCCAAGCACGGAGCTTGAACTACTGTTGCTGGTGCTCCTACATGGCCCCCCGGCTATTGAAGAGGCCGGTGTATTACCGAGGCCGGTGTCCTACCGAGGCCGGTGTCCTACCGAGGCCGGTGTCCTACCGAGGCCGGTGTCCTACCGAGGCCGGTGTCCTACCGAGGCCGGTGTCCTACCGAGGCCGGTGTCGTACCGAGGCCGGTGTCGTACCGAGGCCGGTGTCGTACCGAGGCCGGTGTCGTACCGAGGCCGGTGTCGTACCGAGGCCGGTGTCGTACCGAGGCCGGTGTCGTACCGAAGCGGTGTCGTACCATGGCCGTGTGCTCGTACAGTGGCGGCGTCGTCCCGTGGCTCGTACCGTGGCCCGTGTGCTCGTACAGTGGCTGGCGTGCTCGTCCCGTGGGCTCGTACCGTGGCCCGTGTGCTCGTACAGTGGCAGGCGTGCTCGTCCCGTGGGCTCGTACCGTGGCCCGTGTGCTCGTACAGTGGCAGGCGTGCTCGTCCCGTGGGCTCGTACCGTGGCCGGTGTCTCGTACTATGGTCGGCGTGCTCGTAGTGTGGCCGGCGTTCTCGTAGCGCGGCCGGCGTTCTCGTAGCGCGGCCGGCGTTCTCGTAGCGCGGCCGGCGTTCTCGTACCGTGTGGCCGGTGTGCTCGTACCGTGGCCGGCGTGCTCGTACCGAGGGCTCGTACCGTGGCCTGTTGAGCGCCGTGGCCCTGTGAGCGCCGTAGCCCGGTGAGCGCCGTAGCCCGGTGAGCGCCGTGGCCGAATCGCATATGTACGCCCGGCCTCCTCGGCCAAAATGGTAGGAGACGCACCGTTGACTGCGGTCGCTGCCGAGTACCGCTGTAAGCCGACGCGGGACCCGCGTTCGCAGCCATCACGCAGGCACGTCCGGGTTCTTCGTTCGGGTCACCAATGTAGGTATTAACGTGACGGCAGCGAACTAGCCGTGCCGTCGTTCCTACTCAATAGGCTGCGAGCTTGCCAGGAGCCGAGCGGAGGCTGCCACGACCAGCGTTTCACGTCCGGGTCGCCAAGCTATAGTAGTCACGTCGCCCGCCGATCCAGGAGCCGTCCGCCCGCGACGAACGCAGAGGTGCAATCTGTGTTTATTTTGTGCGTATTGCGCAACGCTGTGTTGGCGCTGCAATCGGGAGCGCGCTTAGGGCGCGCCCCTACAACGTTCAAGCTCCGAGCACGTCTCACTAAAGCTTTCCAGTTCTAATCGTTTGCTTGCGGTGAAGAAATGCCCCAAACCACCACAATTATGGCATTGAAAAAAGATGGTTGTTGCTGCAGCCACCTTACTCTAGGATGCCATTTTTAAAACCCAGGGAAGCTAGACCGCTGCATTTCTACCAACGGCACTCACAAAAAATCAGTTTTATGGGAAGCTACTAGTAGCGTAGCATTCACACCAAAATGATGCAACGACTGCCACTCATCTCTGGCACTCCGCAGATGAATGGAAATCCTAGGATGAGCGAGTCTCCTCAGTGGCATATATCTGAGAAAATGGTTGGATGAATCAGACTCGTCCTTGGCATGGGAAAGGGTTAAGTTCGACTAGTCTTGAAATGTGCTTTCTAAATTGAAAGAGGACAATGCAGCACTGAAAGGGTACATATTTAAACACATTGTTCTAAATGTTTGTATAACTGAGGCTTCTTTTAACCAACAAAAAGTGGTACTACAAGCTGGGAATCGTGTCAGAAATAGCAGCCGGCGTTCTCTCTGTTGCAGTGATGCCAATCAGGGCTTGAAGGATGCCATGCTGAACCTCGCTGAAGAGCTTACCCAGGAGCGATCGCAGAAGGAGAACAGAGTGAGCTCATTCTGTCTCTGTAACTCATGCCATCTGTAGATTCTCTTGTGGCATCAGCAGTGTCTAGAGAATATTTTGGTTTGTCCACACTGTATTTCACCTAACTAGAACCTAATTTTAAAAATAGAATGGCACACCTTAGAATCGGGAAGACTAACGGTATAGTGTCGCAGTAATTTTGAGCTACATGGACTATTTTTTGAAGTGGGTTTAGTGAGCTAATAATGTGTTTTTTTAATAGTGCAAAATTTTAAGAATTCGCTTTAGGGCATAGGGGTCGTACTTGAAAAGTTGTAGAGGGTGCTCAGAAACACCCAATGAAGTTGTTTCCTTGACAGTATCATTAGTGTTGTTCTTTTTCCAGGCTTTGGGGAAAGCCAGCGAAGCATAAAAAATGTCGTAACTGTGCCGTCGCACTTCTGGATGGCAGTGCTCTCAATTGTTTCCAAATATTGAAGCCTGCAGGTACACCGCTAAAAAAAAGAAAGCCAGCGGCCACAGCATCCAGCTTACATCAGCACCTTCAATTTGAAGATCAAAATCCTCCACCATCCTAAATGATAAGAGATAGGCCAGCGCTGATCAAATATGCAACACACACGTTGGCTTTTTTTTTATGACTGCCATGCAAGCTTCGTTCCTTCTGAACACGATTGAGAGCACTGCTATCGAAGCGTGCGCAAAAGTGTAGTTATGTCATATAATACATTTCAGGCTTTCTTCAGAGCCCAGAAAAAAGAACCACGTAAAATTTAATTTCACTGGGTGTATCTGAGCACATGTTACAACTTTTGAAATACGACTTGTGTCCTAAAATGAATATTTAATTTTGCATAAATAAAATGAACTAATCACTCGTAAAAAAAATTGTCTAAGTAACGCAAGACAACCACAAACAATATATAGCTTAGGGAAGGGGGCCACATGTATAAGCGAACCATGGGTGATTCTTCATGAAAAAGAATTTAGCTATTTAAATCAGTCCTGATAGCGTACACTTTTTAGCAGCGAACCTGTTTAAGCCAGCCGTAATTTGTAGTGCGTAGCAAGAAACTACCAAGAAAGAAAACAACCTTTCTTGCTGAGGCGGGATTCGAACCCACGTACCCCTGGTCCCAAAGCGAGCGTCGTAACCACTAGGCTATACAGCTGCGCCTGCAGAGCATGCATTTATGTGAACCATATGATTGCGTTCGAACGTCGTCATCTTATCCACAGCTGGCCTGCTAGTACGCTCATGCTCTGCGAGGTGAATAGGTTTTGTGCGCAATGAGAGCGAGAGAGAGACGCATTCACGGAGCGGGTCTCCTGGAACGCGGTGTCGGTGTTGCAAGCTGTGCTATGCAACGTGCAGTGACAGCCGTAAGTCTGATACGCGCGAACATTCATGAACATTATCATGAACATTATCATGAACATTATCATGAACATTATCATGAACATTATCATGAACATTATCATGAACATTATCATGAACATTATCATGAACATTATCATGAACATTATCATGAACATTATCAACATCTTGAGTAATATGAAAAGTTTCTGCGCACTTCCGGAAAATGCTAGGCTACGATCGCCCAGCTTCGCTGTTTCAAGCGTTGCGCGGCCGAGTGCAAGGTTAAGCGTTTTTTCATTACATAATCATAGCGTACCATTTGTGCTTCACATGTCCAGAGATTTTTGGACATTGGTTCCTATATATGTGTGTGATCTCCCTGAATGAAATATCAGTTGTGAGTCAGCGCTGGGTTGTCGTGTTTTTCTTCCTTTTGTCCATGTTGCTTTTGCGCTTTTACAAAACGTATGAATATACTGTTCATCTCATTCGTCTGAGGTATACCATTCTATTTTAAAGTTTGGTTCTAGTTACATGAAGCACATGGTATAAGGTAAATCTGTATTGGCTCCCTGGAAAGGAAATTTCACTGCTGAGAAAGAATTTGTCGGCATGTCACTGTACCATGAAATGATGTTGGAAATTAGAGGTAGCATGCAGCAACTTATTTGAACATGAACTGGTACTTGGTGTTTCATGGTATTCTCTGCTTCTTTATTTCACTGTTCTGAAACCATAACCATAAAATGTTTTTTTTTTTTTTTTTTTGTAAATTTCATTTTGCAGGTTGATAATGATGCACAAACAGAGGAGACTGAAACGGTAATGTTTTGTTAACTTCTAGGCTTTTTCATCAGTTTTCACTTTGCGCTTTCTTTAAAGGACATTCAAAACGCAAGGCTAAAGTATTGAACAAGGCTTTTTTCGTGCAGGTCGATACCAACATGCAGACAGAATATGCAACCAAGGTAAAGATTTCTGTTTATTCTACGCCTAGTTTTATTATATATCTTTCCTTATCATGATCTAAAGTATTGAACAAGGCTTTTTTCCTGCAGGTCGATACCAACATGCAGACAGAATATGCAACCAAGGTAAAGATTTCTGTTTATTCTACGCCTAGTTTTATTATATATCTTTCCTTATGATCTTTGTGAAGGTGTTACTACGTAGGCTTTGCTTTTGCAGGATGATTGTATAGTGCAAAATGAATACATCGTTAAGGGAAAGAATTGTGTGTTCAAATGTTGAGCGGAAGTTTTATTTTTATTATTGCATATTTCTTGTTTTTGTTGATGGTTAAAATTTCTGGATTGTGTCTCCCACAGGTTGATTGTGACCTGCAGACTGATGACATACCTGAAGTAAACTTGAACTTGCAGCCAAAGGTGAGTTTGCATTTGCAATTCAGTGTTTTCAGCGTAGTTTTTGGCAGCATTTTTAGTGTGGTTGAGGGGCGGGGGTTGGGACCAATTCAAAAGTCATTTGTTCAGTATTTTCTATGAGCTTAATTAAGTTTATGGACTCAGTTTCTAGCCACAACAGTTGCATTTTAGTCTAACTGGAATGCAACCGGTGTAGTTGTGAATTTAAGTACATGTACGCATGCAAAGCCGCAGCAGGTGGATTAAATAATCTGTGGAGACCCAATTTGCCATTCCTCATAGCCAGATGGTAGCATTGGGATGTGTAACAGTCAATGCACTCGTGGAAAATTTTACAACGCGATCCGTTTTGTTTGTTATATCAGTTCTGAAATAGTGGATCGTTAACACCTCATTGAGATTTTTAACTGCTCTCCTTAGTACCTCAATGTGAAATGCTATGGCTACGCCCTTTCATAAACTCTGTTATGATCCTTACCTATGCAATTCAACTGATCTTTCCCCTCCACGGCATTGCTTGCTCATTCAGACCAAATTTGTAAGACCAGCATTTTACAATAAAACCGGCTCAGTATCTTAGTCTCATACCTCACACATCTAAAGCTAGAATTGCTTTTGCGCACGGGTAGTGTCACGTCGTGATGGTGAAGAACAACCAACTGCGCAATCCGATTAGATATAAGACTTTTCACTATAGAATTGGCAATAATTGTAGCAATACAAGATATAAATTGGCAAGTGCATTATATAATTCCTTGTTATATTTTCTCTTGTACAATGAGGTCTACTCTCAAAGGGAACACAAGAGTGTAGAGAGTGGGCAATGTTTTCCCCCTGCAAGCGTTTAACTGCCTAGCATTGCAGCTAATCACTCGAGGTTGGTGGCGCTGGCATTTTTCTACACACCTGTGCAGTACATTGGTATATCTTAAAGCTGGCACTTAAAACTAGAATGCCAGCGAAATGAGCTGTGCAGTGCTCTGTATGTGCATATGCAGTTGCACTTTTGTTCAGTGTATACACTTGTACACGATCATCCAGGCTGGGTATTATAAGTTTTCAACTAGCAATAGTCGCCCCTCAGTCAACACTTCATGGGGTACGACACCGCCTCTGCCCGCTGCGGTGGCTCAGTTAGCTAAGGCGTTGCGCTGCTGAGCACGAGATCGCAGGATCGAATCCCGGCCGCGGCGGCTCCATTTCGATGGAGGCGAAATGCAAGAATGCCCGTTTGCTTGCGTTGTAGTGCAAAATTAATCCGGAGCCCTCCACTACGGCATGCCTCATAATCGGAACTGGTTTTGGCACGTAAAACCCCAGAAAGAAGTACACTTGTTTGTTTGTTTATACTGTCAGCCCCTGAAAGGGTCATTACAGGCGTGATAATACAGAGCGTAAGAACATGCAATATCTTGCTTTCATATAAAACAATTGTTCAGTCATAGACAACATTGGTCACAATTATAGTAAAGACAAGTTATTGCTTGGGGATTGTGTACCTTTGATAGGAACAGAAAATTTAAATATTTGGGAGCTGCCTCATCAGAATAAATAAATTAATCAAGCTGCGTTCAAAATGCATTCGTAGGAGAAGATATTGCCACTGAAGTGGGGAGCATGTAGTATTTAAAGGCATCGTTTCGTATGAGAGGTTGCAAGATTGACATACTGTGGCAATGTCTTTAATGCTCAATGGGCAGAAACTTAACACAGTCGGATCGGGTTCAACTTCGTTAACATATCATGAAAACTTTTGTGCTTTGCTTCGTACCATCTTATGGGATCTATGTAAGTTGCCATCACATCTGTAATAGCTGGTCACCTGAGAATATATTGTTACATCGCGAAAGTCACGTATAAGGATGTGCTTGCAATATTAAGAAGAGAGGCAGCAATACGTAAACGAGACGGCTGTCGAGACCGATTCCACCTCTGCACGTCGAATCGTTGTCTTCTGACTGGCGCAACTCTTGGTTGGGCCGTAACAATGTTTAATGAGTAAAAACAAATTGATCAAATGTCTCGTGAAAAATCGGTTTTTGTTCTTCCGTCCTAAATACTTGCACTCCCCATTCCATTTACGTTTTTTGTTTGCACAGTCATTCATGAGGGATTGCCACTTGTTCTTAAGAGGAAACTTTAGCTCGGGGGCTCCTATCTAAATACATGGGAAAAGAGAAATCGTTTTTCTTGCCAACCACTGCTCCAAATTTGATGAGGTTTGTTGCATTAAAAAAAAAAAAAAAGACTTTATAATCTAGTGACAGTTGGTAGCGAATTTTTGATTTAGGCTGTCAGTTTCTTAGTAAAGATTTCCGAAAAATGAAAATTTGAAGGAAACGAAACTAAACAAGTTTTGTCGACTCTGTAACTCACCAATGAAAAACATCACAATTCTGGGAATTGCACCTAATAGTACATGTAAAGCGGACAAAATTGTCGTATTATACATGGATATCATGTAGACCACTAATCTGTCAACTGGAATTTTGCAAAACCCTTGTAAACAATGTTAGAGATTCACGTAAAGTGTAAATTAATATATCCAATTTGTCCCCTTCAGATGCTGTAATGGGTGCATCTGAAAGAACTGTGGTATTTGTTCATGGTAGTGAGCTACAAATTTGTTAACTTTATGCTTCTGTCTTTCTTTTTTTTTTATTTTAACATACCTAACTTTTTTCTTTTAGAACATTCAGGCCTTAAATCAATATTCCGCTTTCCACAGTCACTAGAATTCAACTTTTCCTCTCGAATGCGACAAATTTCATTAAAGTCGGCCCAGTGGTTATCTCAGAAAAGCGTTTTTGCATTTTACATGTATTTGAATAGGTGACATCAGAGTTGGGCCCGAGCTTAAGCTTCCTCATCAACAGGGTGCACTTTCTTGCGGCCGCTGGTGCAATGATTGGCAGACGAACCTTCTAAACAAATTGTTTAACTTTTCTATTTTTGATGTCTTCCTTGAGAAGCCGAAACGAAAGTGTGTCCCCAGTATTGCTGCGATCAGATATTCAGTGTGATGCTTGACTGAAAAAAAAAAAACTTCACAGATGTGTGCCAGTCCGAGTAACTGATGCATCATAGACAGTGAATCTTTATAAGCGAGTTCTTGCATCCTTTGGAAGTAGTAGTGGTCCGTTTGCTTGCTAACGGCTGGGTTGTGGCTGGCTATTCTTAGTGACGACTTCCACACAGGCTGCTTTTACCACCACAGCCTTGCAAACTCCTGGCTGGCCTCCGATGTACAGCCGGTTAAAGTGATGCGAGAAACAGAAAATGCAGATTACTGGTTAAAAAAAAAAAGGCACATGCATAGTAAGCTGTTCTCTTTGAATGAGATATACGCAAGCTTAATTTTACTGGATAATTTTTATCATTACTTTTCAAAACAAACTTGGAGCTCTAAAACACATTGTGTTGCATTTACACTTGATATCGGCCACGCTGTCGCATGCCGCGACAACTGTTATGGAACTACCCTTAACAGCTTTGCTGTAAAAATGGAATTGGAGAGGAAAATATCACAGCATATGGCCACTGCTCCACTGAATACGTGGAGGATGTGCAACTGACATGAGTCAAAATGTTTTTGAATGCAGTTTGCCTTGACTAGTTTCCATTTTATCTATCTTGTTCTTGTAACCGCTTGAAATATAGAGGAGCGTATGAGCTTGACATTCACAGATTGTCTCTGTGCAGGTTGATTGCGAAGTGCAAACAGCCAACACAAGCGACGACGAATTCCTGTCCAAGGTAAGCTACTATGACACAACCTGGTTTCCTTAGTTATCACAGCTTTTCTTACTGTTTGCTTCACAAGTCTATCAAATCAAATTAGCCTTAGCGCTGCTCAGGTGTAAAAGCCAGAAATATAACTCCTTAGTAATCAACCATAATAGCCATTGGGGCCGTTTCCTAATTACACTATAAAACCAGAACTTTTTGTCTGTAATTACGAGCAAATTATTGGGCATGTTTGTTTTACTTGCCTTTCTTTTTTTACCTTATGTTTGCATTTTTCTAAAATAATTTAACAACTTTTACTGTAACTTAGATGCAATTTCGAAAAAAGAATGGAAGTACCCCGACTTTGTCAGCTGAATTTTTCTCTAGGGCATAATATGTTGTTGAAGTTTTGTGCATAGTATTGGGATACATGTTGTAAACGGCTGTGCCTTATGACTGATTGTATACACTTTAATCTCCAGCTCGCAGGTGCGCATCTCGAAATAAACCGACTGAATTTGTCATTACGCCGACTCAACTTTGAAAAAGAAGCTCTTCAGGAAAGCCACAAGGTCAGTGAACCATTTATTTATTTATTCATTCATTCATTCATTCATTCATTCATTCATTCATTTATTTGGTACATACTGCCGGTCTGAGTGTCAGGCCTTGGGCAGGAGTGGGTGTGAAACAATACAAGAATAAGTGAAACAATACAAGGATACAAAAATTCTGTATCAACAGCATCCTAATGTTGCGCGTGACAGCACTCACGCATAACAAAGTGAGTATCCGATATCGGTGCTCAATTATAAAAAAAAATTTTTTTAAATAGAACGAGCGCACATGAATGAAAACCCATGACAAATACCCTTGATAAATAGAAGGCAAGTACTTATCGCAAACGGTCAAGCGTGCACTTGAAAGACGAAATAGTGGGGCTTTCGACCACCTAAGAGGGCAGGTCTTTCCAGTTACGAGTTGTACACGGGAAGAACGAGTTTTTAAAAACATTCATTTTGGCCAAGTAGTCACTGACTTTCCTGGAGTGGAAGGATTGAGTTTGCCGTCACTGTACTGGTTGAAAGTACAAATTCTTATCTATTCCTAATTTGTCATGATACAGTAAATAGAAAAGCTTTGGAGGATAAATAGTTGATGTGTTCTGACCACATAATGTTGTATCTGCTGCAAATTTTTACTTCAAGAACATATAATTCTCATTAAACAATAGTTGAATCTATTAATTGCTGAAAAGGCACCAAATACAATGGCCAACTTGGGCGCGAACAGCGCGATACGAACAAGGACTTAAGCAAAGAACACAATACTGGCTCTGCATCACTGGCGCTGCGTCATAAGTCCTTGTCTGTTTAGTGCTGTTAATTTCCAAAACAATGGCCAAGCGTTGTATTTAGTCTCTAGATTCACAACATGAAAATAGGCATGAAACAAAAATTTCTGAAAACTGGCAAGTTTCAGAAAGATAGAAGCACGAAGTCTATAAATCCGTAAACCTCCACCAGAACAGATATTGCAATTCTGTAAAATGCATCCTTTAGAATGTGATATAGGATTTGACACCTTATGTGAAAGTGTTACAATGCTTGAGTGTTTTGCAGAAGTTGCAGTACTCACAAATTAGTGGTTTTTTGAGCATGGCATATAATACATCAAGTTTCTTCACTTTAGACGTATAATTGGGAGGTGCAGTTTACAGAAATTTATTCTTTTTTGTTGCTGAAGCTGAAAACAGCGTTGTGGATTTGATAATGAGTTTTTTTTTGTCTTTTAAAAATTTTTGCAACTTAACAACTTTGGTAAAAGAATTGACAGCCTATATAAAAAATCCGATTCCTACAGTGAGCAGATATTTTTTTCTTTTTTGATCAGTCTCATCTAATTTGGTGCAGCGGTGTTGCCAAAAAAAAATTATTTCTCCATTTTCATGTATTTAGATAGGAGTACCCAATATAAAGCTTACTCTAAAGAGAACCACGAGGTGCAAATAATCTAGGACCCACTGATACAGTGCCTGTTAGTCTGTTGCCTTGGGATGTGAATCAAGAGTCAAGATACATTGAATCAAAGTTAAGCTTCACATGTATTTAAGATGGTAGCTTCTGTTTAACCTAATGTTTGTTGACCAGCACCAGCTACATCCTGTGATGTGAGTCTCGTAGCAGTGAGCCTACATTTCGTTTGTGTCATTAAATGGTGCTTATTACAGTTCTTTGACATATTCCAGGATTGTGAAGGAACAAGAGCCGAGGAGGAACACACACGCTTGGACCTGGAAAGGCGGGTGGAGCAACTGCTGGACCAGGTGCGCTATTTCTCTGTGGTGGTTCAGCTTGAGCACTCAGTTGAGTCTGATGTTCGGTGATCCAAGACGAGACTTATTCATGATCTATTTGGCCAAAGTACAAGCATATATCAACTGAGCCTAATATTTGGTTGGTTGATTTAAACCTATTGAAAGGAACACCACAAAGAGGAATGAAGATGAAAAAAGAAAGACTTCGAAACTAAGATGCTGTCACAGTCACCTATACACTGTTTATTGTCTGGCTTCTTATCTTTTTTCTTTACCCGTGCTTGTGAGTGCTCAGGCCTATGCACATATATCACTGTGCGGTCTCCCAATAGAAGTTTTTGAGTTGCAAGTCCAGCATTTGTTTCTTCATTTCTTTCCTTACACTCGTTCCCTTCACTTCTTTCCTGATTCTTCTTTTCACTGTCTTGCAAGATATACAACTGTATCTCGTTTCACATAATGCACGGAAATGTATATGTGATCTCAGTTTGCTAATTTTTCTTAGTACTCTCTGACAGCTTTGCAAGGTGAACAACGTGATAAAGCCAAACCTGCATATATTGAACTCCAAAAAAACGGGAATCAGTTTCATATAGTATCATGTAATTCAATATACTAGATCTTTTAAAGAGTTTGACAATATAAAAGCACATACCATTTGTAAGAGCACTTTAATGTTGAAGTAGACTTAATTGTGGCTTACTGTGGCACAGAATAGTCCGGAATATTTTTCTGCTTCAACATCTGCGTTGCCTGGGAGAGCTTGCATTTTTCCGCATTCTCCAAGGATTTAAGCAGCTGAGGCCGCAGACTTCCAAGTTCGCACAGAAGCGGCAATACAGTGCGAGCTCACACTGGAGCGGGTGGGTGCAGGATGCGAGTTGTTGTCCTCACTGTTTCCTTCACTCTGTCATGATTGACAACGGCAGCAGTGAAGTACTTGTTCTCAAGCTCCCCCGTGGTTGCGGCACCTTCGTCCGTGGGACTTTTGACCCATCAGTGACTTCTGAAAATGCTGACAAATCACTCCAAACTTCGTCGGAACCTGCAATGGCTTCATTGCACTCGTTGGAAAACTTTTCTCTGCTATCACCAGGAACGCAGAAACCAGCACAACAGAAGCAATCCTGGACCATTACCTGTTTAATGTCAGCCCAGGTTGCTGCGGCGAAATCAGATTTCTTTTCTCTCCATACTCGACTCGATAATTTCCAGCTTCACGGTGAATGGCCGATACAGTTATATATATTGAACCTGAAGGGAATCGCAAAAAATGTTTGATACAGTCAAACCTTGTTAATATGTAGTCGGCCGGGAACGACGTTTAGGTACGCACTAAACGATGTACGGATTAACCACCAATCCCAGTTTAGCAGTTACCGGCCGGAAAAGAACTACATCGCGATGCTCTCAAACGCACACACTCAGACAGGCTTTATTTGCGGGTAGGCAGCAAAAAATCGGTTATCTTCACTTGCTGAAACGAACACTACGACAACACCACGACCGCAAGCACACTGGCGGAATGAAGAAAAAAAAATTAATTGCGATGGCAAAATAGTAAACAACTATACTAACTAAGGATAGTAGTTTTATCGGTCATATAAACTTGTTGACCTTCGCTTACTAACTGAATTAACAAGCACGGTGTAAAGCGTGTACAGTAAAAGCTCGATGATACGATCACGGCTAATACGAATTTCCGGATGATACGAATTTTTCTGTGGTCCCGGCCGAGCCCCCTTACTTTGCAACGTGCTAGAGAACGGTTGTTACGAATCAATTTTCAGCCTGCGTCGGTTGATACGAATAAACGCCGCCCCACCGACGGCCGCGAAAGAGAACAGCGCGCAGTCACGCGCTTTCTCTCCTTCTCTTTTGGTGCGGAGGCGCGGCGCCGAACAGCGCGGACTCCGCGACTGGGCGCGAAGAGTTTGAAGCGGTGGCGCTTTTGGTGCTCTTGTACTTTTCCTCCTTTTCTGCGAGCCGTCAGATGGAGTGGCTGCTGCGCTTCGGGCCGCGTTCTTCGTGTTTGCGCCATTTTGCCTAGTCGCAGCGAGCTATGTCTCGCAAGCGGAAAGCACTCTCCTTTAAAGAGAAATTAGACATTCTTCGAAAGGTCGATGAGGATCCCAAGAGGAAGCGGACGGAGTTGGCTAAAGGGCTAGGCCTTGCAACGTCAACACTGAGCACAGTTGTTGCACAGCGAGACTATCATGAAAAACGTGCTTTCGTTCAACGTCAACGCGAAGCAAGTGAATTCGAACACGCTTATTTCGAACATACCGCGCACCGACAATAGAGTGTTTTAGCTGAGCGCTTGGTGTCCGCTCCGCTCAGACCGGCATATGGTAGCAAATGCCACACAATCGCTTAGCGGGAACGCTATTGCGCTTGCGCACAACGCTCATACCGGCAGCGGAACGAAGACCGCATCCCTCGCTCCGCTACAAAGCCGACTGAGCGGAGCGTCACAGCGTGTCTACTTGGCCTCGTCGTCGTTTTGCAGCCGAGTTGATTGCGCGTCGCTCGCGTCTCGGCCAGACATACTTATCAAATGCGAAATCTACGCAGTTCACTGCAGTATCTTAGAGCGTGAAATCTGAGCGGAGCGTAAGCGGCGCTCTGCTAAAACTCTCTAATGCTCTTAGCAGCGCGCCAATTCACGCGGCGGCGCCTCCGACCGACATTTCTCCGACACCGCCATAGAGCAAAAGCTCAGAAGAGACCCCTCAATGCCGCGCGCGAAGGAACGGAAAAAAAAAGAACCCGCGACGGAAATTTCCTTCTCTCTCAAATTACAAGGTCGCCGTTTCTGCATCGCGCCGGAACAAGCGTGTACGTGCCGACTAGAGTGTTCTAGACAACCGTATTCTAGCACACACTAGTGCCGACGTCTCAGCCACGCGGATAAAATGGCAGTGAACCCTTCTCCTCTATTTTCTAGTCACATGTTGACCTTGCACGCTGCGGCAGCAGAGCAGAGGGAAGCAGCGGCGGAGGCGCAGTCGGGCCAACAAAACTGCCCACGCCCGCACACGCTCGCTTCCCGATAACGGCAGAAATCGAAACTTCAGGAGGCGGCTAAAATAAGCTGGCGCCAGCACGGCGGCGGGCGCGCACGGAGATGTGCGACGGAGATGTGCGCACGAAGTCGAAGGTGAGAGAGCTACGAGGGAGTTGAGGGAGGGCGAGGGGAGCCACCGAAGCGGCGGAGTTGACGCGGCCAAATCCGCTTCCCTGCCGCCCTCCTCCCTCACCTTCGACGGTCTCCGCACGCACCCGTGTGCCGCACCGCCCGCTCGCTCCCTGAAGCTTCGTTTTCTGTTGTTATCGGGAAGCGACCGTTAGCCGGCGTGGGCAGTTTCGTGGCCCGCGCTTGCTATGCACTTGCGCGCCGCGATATTTCACGACTCGCACTGTTCGTGCATCGTGCTATGGTGCACGAATACTTCAAAAATACGTCCTTTTAATTCGAACAAATTTTCGGGCCCCTTCGAGTTCGAATTATCGAAATTCGACAGTAGTTTTAATTGTGTTTCGATGATACGAATTTCGGCTAATACGAATATTTTTCGTGACCCCGTGAGATTCGTATCATCGAGCTTTTACTGCACAGGTAAACATGAACACATCTCGCTCCATGACCACGGAAACACGCTGTGAAAACGCTGCCATGAGGAGGCGCGGTGAGATCAGCGAGCGAATTCTTTCGCTTCAACGCGAACTAAACGTCAAAAGCACAGCGCACACGAAGCTACCGGCACGTCGCAGATCGCTTTGAAGACGAGGCCTGCGTGGCCGCCACCGAAGTAAAATGCCTCCCACATTCTTACCTCGTTCGCGACAGAAGCGCGCTTCCCACCGCCTTTCTTGTTCACACGCGTAATTGAGCAGCAATCACCGGCTGACCCTTGCAAGCTTTCACTCGCACGTACAGCATACTGCGTGTGGCGACGATGTTACCATGTTTGGACTTTATACGGAACCTCAAAGCGACGTCCGCGGTGACGGCAGAGGTGCGCTTGGAGTGCACGATAAAATGTGCTTCTACGCGGTTACGAATTGAATTGGATTGGATGCGATGCCAATAGCGAATTCGCACCTCCTACCAGCAGCTTCTTCTCGTTATCGGAAGTCAATCTCGAAGGCATGCTCTTGTGTGCTGCATTCGGCAACAGCTGCATGAGCAGGAAATACATCATGGTGGCCATGTTGCAAGGTCACTATCGCTGGCGACTGTCGTCCGGGGCGTCGCAACTCGAGAATCTAACATCTGCGCACATGAGGTTTTGCAGATTTTGCGCCTGTGCGTGTAGAACTAGAAAGAAAATAGTACGCACTGTTTGATGGCAAATGAGCGACTACAGCTCAAGCAGTCAGCCAATACATGGGGTTCAATGGGTGCTGGGTGGGGGAATCTTCGCGACTACATTTAAACCACAATTACACAGCAAGCAGGTGTGTATTAAGGAGGTTTGACTATATATTTAATTCGATATATATAAAATAAAAATTTTTACAAACATGTTCAAGGAGATTTTACTGCTGTTCGTTATACGCAATAATTCATTACATGTGGGTTCGATGTATCCGGGTTCAACTCTACTTCCAATTTCCGCTAGTCATCGCGCTAAAATAAATGCAACATGTGGGAAAACAACAGAACAAGCGAACCTCCACAAGCCACAAATTCTCTCGAAGCTGCCCAAGTTGTTGATCGGCAACTACTGTGTCACCGAGGCCTAGTGCCCTACGAGTCATTTTTGTGCAGTCTCAAAATTACGGACTACCGAATGAATGTGGCTAATTCGAGCTGGGCATGCAAGGAGAAAAATAATCGCACTGGTGGGTCTTGTGGACTGCGTGCAGCATTTAGCATTGGTAATTTGTTGGCAATAGGCAATGCCTTAGAAGCCTGATGCCACAGCATTTACCACTGGTACTTTGTTGGCGATATGGAATGAAGCCTGATTCTTTACTGCTGCATCATTCATTTGTTTATCCGCTGAAGTGCTGTACACAATAGCATTACGCATGTGCTAAAATGCGACTCGCACAGCATTTTGCCCCAGTTCTGTCGAGAGGTTGTGCATGGGCTGAGCTAAAACTGAGCTAAAAGGCTCAGTTTCTGTGGTACACATCGTTACAGTGGATATCAATGCATTGGACTTTGGCTCAAGTTGGTTCAAAAGCTGGTCTCTGAGTGTGAGAAATGTTGCTTGAAGTAACCGTTGCACAGTTCTAGGAGTTAAATACGGAAACAATCCTGCAAATTTTAACGAAATGGGACTCTACCAGGGCCAACCAATCAGTTCAAATTGCCCATCTATTTGAATTAAAAGAGATTTCAAATTATTGGAAAGCTCCCACGGTTTCCCAGTGGTTATGGTGTAACGCTGCTAGGCTTGATGCCTTTTGATCCCAGTGGCGGTGACTGCATTTCAATGGGGATGGAAGGCAAAATACGTTCGTGTGCTTAGATTTAGGTCCACATATAAGAACACCAGGTCGTCTGAATTCAGAGTCTCCGACTATGGCATGCTTCATAATCATATTGTGGTTTTGGCACGCAAAAAGCTCAGCATTGAATTATTTTTTTAACTACTGTGATTTCACTGTATTAACTGAGAATACCATTTTAGTCTGACTTTGTGACCCTTGTCTGTATATTATCTGTGATCTACATTGTTCACTGACAGAATAATAAACTGAATCTTAAAGGCACCAGTTATTTGTCGCATGAATTGAATTACACGTGGTGTATTTTACATAACGCAACATAGACTTTGATTATTTATTTATTTATTTTATTTACAAATACTGCTGTCTCTATTTCGAGACATAGCAGGAGTGGGTACAAGATTTTAGTACAAACAAACTAACAGGCGATAAGGTTAGGTAATTGCTCAATGAACTCTGCAAAAGGCAATGCGTAGTGAACCATCCAAGTTGTTCCATATTTCAATTGTGTGCGGAAAAAAAGAAAATTTTAAAACAGTCAATATGTGTCCTGAAAGGAACAATGTTTAGTGCATGGCTATGACGGGTTGCGCGTACGCTAGGAGATTTAAAAGAGAAGGGAGCCTGAATACCGGATGACGTGTGAATAATCTTGTGAAGCAAGATGATTCTTTCACGTGTGCGCCTATGTTTCAAAGTCTGCAATGATAAGATGCGAGCATGTGATGAAGGTGAAAAGTCTCGATCATAACGACCACAGATGAATCTGATTGCCTTTTTCTGAACTGATTCCAAAAGGTCAATGTCACAAGCACAGTGAGGGGACCAAACAGTTGACGCGTATTCCAGCATCGGGCGAACTAGCGATTTGTAGGCAGTTAGTTTACATTCCTTTGTTGCATGTTTTAAGGTTCGTTTAAGGTAACCGAGTTTCCTAAGTGCTTTTCCAGAGATGTGATTAATGTGAGCATGCCATTTTAAGTTATGTGAAAAGATCACACCCAGGTATTTGAAGTCATTAACGTGGGACAAGTGACTACCATTAGCATTGTAAGAGAAATGTAGCGGTTTCTTTTTGTTACCAAAGGTCATTGCGACTGTTTTAGTGAAATTAATTTTCATTTGCCAAGTGTTACTCCATTCGCAGAACAATGAAAAAACATTGTTTAATTCCTGTTGATCATTAGCATTGGTAACAGTGCGGTATAGGACGCAGTCATCAGCATACAGACGCAACTTGACGGCGGTGTTACTAGTAACATTTACTACATCATTAATGTAAATTACAAATAACAGAGGTCCAAGCACCGAACCCTGAGGCACACCTGACGTGACTGTGACTGATGATGACTGTGCGCGATTAAAAGTGACGAACTGAGTTCTTAATTGTAAGTAGTCAGTAATCCAGTCTAGTAATTTAGACCCATAGAATATTGCACGCAGTTTACACAGAAGCTTTTTATGGCAGACTAAGTCAAAGCCTTCGAATAGTCAATAAAAATTGCATCCATTTGATCGCGATTGTTGAGTGCAGAAGCTATGTCGTGCGTAAATTGAATGAGCTGCGTGACAGTAGAAAAACCGGTTCGAAAGCCGTGCTGGTTTTCGGAAAGCAGATTATGACAGGTTAGGTACTGAACCATGTGTTTATGAATAATGTGCTCAAGAAGCTTGCAGCAAGTGGAAATAAGAGATATCGGTCTGTAGTTAGCTATTAGTTGTTTATCGCCAGATTTAAACACTGGGATGACACTAGCAATTTTCCAAGCTCGGGGAACGGTTGACGTGTCCAGCGATTTGTTGAAAATTACTGTAAGATACCGGGCATTCCATTCCGAGTACCTCTTTAAGAACATATTAGGTATGGCGTCAGGTCCCGCGCTCTTAGTTGCGTCAATTTTCAGCAACAGATTATGAACCCCTGCGTAAGTTACTTCGAGACTGGGCAATTCGTGTGCGGAACTATGAACGAAGTGGGGGTAGGAACCATCATCTTGATGAAAGACAGAATGAAAATAGTTATTAAAGCCTTCAGAGATGGTGATAGGATCAGTGCAAATCTGATCGTTGACAATGATCGCTACAGAGTCATGAGAAGAGGGAAGTATTGTTTTCCAAAATTTCGATGGGTTTTCTTTCATGAACTTTGTTAATGTCGTGTTAAAGTAAAAGTTTTTAGCTTCTATCATCTTTGTCTTTAGTTCAGATTTGAGCGAGAAAAGGAGTGCATCGTGACTTTCGCTGCGTAGGCGGTTACGCTTGCGCATGCGTTTAATGCGTCGTATGAGCTGGATTATGTCACGTGTGTACCATGGATGATTCGGGTTATGTTTTACACACTTTTGTGGCACGAACTGCAGCACACAGGTACGCACTATACTATAAAACTGTTCTAACAAAGCATCAACATTGCAGGTTTCACTGCTTGCCACGAAATCACCAAAGGAAGATTCCAACAGTTCAACAATATCACGATCATTAGCATGGGCGAAGTCGGTAACAACGTTGAATTTCGGGTTACAAGGTTCGCAGACCACGTTAATTTGTACCAAAACACCCTTGTGATCTGATAAACTATCAACTATGTCACACTCAAAACCGTACTGTAGCAGTTGTTGATTAATAAAAACAAGGTCAAGAACAGAGTTTGCTCTGGTTGGACGTTCAACCACTTGTGTCAAATCAAATGAAACGGCCATATTAATCAGGGAGTCACAAACTGCCTTTTCGCGACCTGTTGAGGTTAATAAGGCCCAATCAATACAGGGCGTATTGAAATCACCTGTGATGATCATTTTATAATTATGAAGTCTGTTTTTGGCTATGTATTCTGTCATATGGGAAAATACATTTTCAGAACCAGGCGGTCGATAAACAGCGCCCACTACTGTCACAATACCAGAAACCTTTATGCGGCACCAAACAGACTCAGCATGCGGAAGTTCTGGGAGTACTAAAAATTCAATGCCTTTTTTAATAAAGAGAGCTACGCCCCCACCTTTACCAAGTTGCCTGTCGTTTCTTACGACCGAATAGGCTGGAGGCAAAATTTCAGAATCCGATATGGAGTTGTTTAGCCATGTTTCAGTTACGCAGATCACTGACGGATTGTGACATTCTGCTAACCAATTGAAATCTTCAACCTTGTTAAGCAAACTTCGAGCATTTATGTTCAAAAGTGTAAGTTTATGTTCATTACCAAGTCACTCTGTGCGCCTAGAAGCGGTGGCACGAGGAGCCTGAACGATTGTTTTGCGAACGTTGTCCCACGTGTAGCGAACGTTGTCGACTATCAGGCAATCGTACTGTAATCTACATTTGCCTGCTTGTTTGCGAATACCAACCGAGTGATCCCACAAATCCTTGCGGATTTGCCGTACACGTGCAGAAAAGTCTTCGTTAATGTATATATTAGACCCTTTCAGTTTTCTGGCATTTCTAAGTATTTCAAGCTTAGCTCTGAAGTCCAGCAACTTGAAGATTACAGGCCGCTTCTTTTCATTACTTCGTGTGCCAAGTCTGTGGCAGCGCTCAATGGACCCACATTGGACACCAAGCTTAGAAGACAGCAAGTCCGTTACAGAAGCTAGCAATGCCTCAGAAGTTTCATCTGATGGTTCTTTCAAACCGTAAATGATCAATTGTTCCTGCGGGATCTATTTTCAAGATCATCATATTTGCGATCAAGCTTGTGAATTGTATCTTTGAGGTTCGCAACCGTTTCCTCAAGATCATGAACTCGCTGAAGGGCATCATTTGCAGTTGAAGCCAACGTTTCAATGTTCGTTAAACGTTGTTCAAAAGAAGTCAATCTTGAATTGAGCGTAGAGAGCTCTTCACTGATTTGCGTCTGTCCTGCTAGTAGTTCCGTGAGCATACTTTCAATATTTTTATCAGGGCCTGGATTAGTCTCGACATCTCCAGAGAGTTGCAACAAAATTCTCAATGAATGCAGGAAGCAGAAAAAAATACACACAAAGTGCTGAGGGTCTGGCAGCAGCAACAGAAAACGGTCATCGCTCCTATAACATTTAGAAGGATATTTTGAGCCTACCTGACAAAAAGAAGCAGACGTGCTTGTAAGAACCGTTTGCCATGCCGCTGCCAGACCCACTGAAGAGGATTGGTCGGAGTGTCGGCTTTATATCGTTCCGTGTCCATGTCGATGTCGTTCCGGTGCAGTACCATGCGCAGTCGAGTGAAGCACAGTCAGGGTCGGTCGAAAATGCGGACGCATTGCCACCTGCCAGGTAGAGAGCTTTGCTGAAGGGAGGGCTACCAAACGCACAGTTGTTTCGAAGGAAAATCGAAGAGGGGACGTTGTTCAGAAGATAGGGGCCAGCGATACTTGCGGCTATCTGCAAAAAGAAGCAGACGTGCTTGTAAGAACCGTTTGCCATGCCGCTGCCAGACCCACAATTCGCATTACGCCTTCGTCTCCCAAGGCACGTTTGCCTTCCACATTACTTGTATTAAGCCAACGAGCCATCCAATAAATAAACGTTATTTCAATCGATCAGTCCTGAAGGACGTGCTCTGTGCAATATCAAGGTTGCATTTTTGCAGTATGCACAAGCAATAAAATATCAAATTAAAGGTCACACCTCTAAGCGTGGCGGTGAATATTACGTCCCATAAATTCAGGTTTATTAGGTCAAGCACTGATGAGCATGCATTTGACACACACACAGAGACACTAACAACGGGTGTCTTTTAAGGTCATGAGAATTTTTAACAGTCGCTTTTGGTAAATAGCACAAGCCTATTCACCAAGCTGAATTCCTCGAAGAGGCGAACACTATTGTACCGCAATCCCGACGATCCGCCTGACGCCTTCGAAGACGCGCGTGCATGTGTACTCTCTCTCTCTCTGCTTTAAGTCACGCCCATGATGAACAGCACCGTGATTCCATCTTACGTGAGCTTATTCAGAAGCTGGATTCCGCAGCACCCGATCCGCCGCTTCGCGTCTTCGTGTTTAAAGATTATAGCCGCGGTGAGGTCGCAAGGCGTATCCACTTGGAACAAATTATCAGGACTGAACCAGTTTGAGATATTAATTTTCGAAGTGTACGACGAAATACATTGGCGTTCCAGTTACCTTTTTAAGAAAACTCTGTCTTATGCATTGAAGCATAAAAGTAACTGGAACAACAATGCACTTCGTCGGACTCTTTGAAAATGGATATCTCGAATTTAGCGCAGCCCAGAACATTCGTTCGAAGTTCATACACCTTGTAAACTCACTGGTTACAGTTTGTAAATGAAGATATGTGCCGTAAAATAATAAATTAAAAATTATTCAATTAGGCATTTGGATTTCTCGTTGACGTAATGGCCACCTCATCGAGTAACCTCGATCAAGGATTAGAATTGTGCTATTTGTAACAGGCAATTTAGTTCAGCTAAAATAAAACACCCTGTATAATTTTCCCATTCATGACGCGGTCTGCGGCTACTGTCAGGCGTCGACCTATATTCCGACCAGTCTCATTTCTAAAATACATGATTATACAGTTGATACTAAACGCATTTTTGTCCTTTGTCTACCAAACATACTGAGAAAACCTACTATGTACTTCCTATTTCGCATGAAAATGAGAAAGAAAACGAGTATTCCGTAATTATTTCCAAAGCGCATATCTAACGCGCACACATTCAACTTATGGTACGTGCCATCGATAACAAGGTCCCAAGTTTCTGTAAATATAATAATGCTGCAGCTTCTCTTTTTATCGAGGCATGGGGAGAACTTTGCAAGTACTAAATGCTGAGCAAACTAGTATTCCATAATGGCGTAGAATGGCTCGATTAAACAAAAAACAAGAAAGAAAGACGACACGAGCGCAGTGTCACATGAGCGACACCTGCGCCCGTTTAGTGTTTCCTTCACGTCCCTTGTTAATTTCGGCTATTTTTAGTAGGATCAACCTTCTAAGCTTTTTAAAAACGCCTCGAATAAGCAGAACACGAGGCTTAAAAAATCTTCATTTACCCCCTAATTAGCCCGCCCTCCTCATAATTTGCCTGAACAAGGGAGCCTACATGCAACGCCGTTTTAGGGTGGTGACAACACGAACATATTGACCGCTGTTTACCGCCAAATTTGGAGGGTAGCCATTTTGGTCCCCAGTCTTTCTGCCTTTTTTTTTGTGACGCTCTGATGTACTCATGTTGACACATGATCTATTTAATTTCATTAGTTTTGCGCCAAGGCGCACAAGAAACCTGTATATATCTTTAATGTACTAGTTGCCTTTTCCTTTTATTTTAACACATCAAACTGACTTTTCTATTGCACGTTGCGCGACACATAAAAGTAACAAGTTATAAGGCACGATGGCGTGCTCGTGGTAGGATTATCTCACGCCAAGAATGTGAACTGCATTAAGCATTGTCGTTGCCTTCCAGTTGTACATAATATATAAAGGGTGCTTTTCGAAGTGTGCTATAATAAAGACTGCCCTTACTAGTCTGTTTAACTAAAACGTAGACGTGCCATGTACGGTGCTCAGACGCGCCATTTTTCTCTGGCTGCTGAGGCCAAAGTTTATTAAAAGAAGTAAATTAATTTCACGTCACCAAGGGTTGCGGGAAATGTGGTCTGTTGGCTGGTCTTTCGCCATTTTGCGCCCCAGATTTAACCCGCCAATTTAGCTGGCGGCGGCAAGTACCCCTACAAAGGCCGTCACCACCCTAAAATGGCGTTGCATGTAGGCTCCCTAGGCTGAACACCTCCTCTTAGCTAACCCGCAATTGCCTTTAATAGAATTCGTTGAATTATCTATTTTTTGGGGTCGCAGATCTCAGGCGCCCGTTTCTGCGGCGACCACCGGTAACCGAGTGAACGAACACAGCGAAGTATGAAACCGAACGCGGAGCGCAGCGGGAGGAGGAGGACGGCGATACCGAAGAGAGCGGGATGAGTAAAGCGGAAGAGGAGGGTGCAGCGGAACAATGGGTCGGAAACAGGAGGAGGAGGGCATGGCGAAAGCACGAGAGGAAACGCGTTGCGTCGCGCAAGACGGACTTTGCGGCGACGATTGCGACGAGCGGAAATTCTGTCCCTGTGAAGGAATTCGGAATGACGAGTCACTTTCAGGTGATTGGTTGGCGGTGTCGTCTTTATCACAGGTGACCACGATTGCCAGTGAACTCAGCTTGTTCGCGATTTTTCTGTGTGTTCAAAAGCAGCTTTTATAGCTTTTTCTTTTGTTCCATGGCGTAACATAAAGCATCGCACGAAATTAGCACTGATAAAGGTCATTCGGCACGTCGTCGTACAAATGCGAACTAAATGAAAATGTCCTTGAAAGATGTGTCTTGTTACAAATAGACCTGTAATTAGACGGTGTTGGAACACCATCTAATTAGATGGATGCGTGGAACAACATAGGCACATCCCACGCAAAAGACGCACTGTAAATTTCGACGCCAGACACGGCCTAGAGCCGTCAGCCAAAGTGATACATAACCTACAGCCAATCACACAAGCCATACCTTAAGACGCTTCTAAAGTATTCATTCGATAGCACGGGTGTCCCAATAATGTTGTTGGCTATAACGACCCCGCGAGAGCAAATGCCCTTAACGACCAAAGCCTAAGTGGGAAATCAGGGAAGGAGGCAAATTAGGCCAGGCGGCTTTTCAGCGCGATAACGAGTAGAAAGGATCAGTTCGGTTTATTAAAGGAAAGATGCGCTTGATGGCTTATATTTCTTGCGTGGATAACATTTAGGTAGAGCGTGTTGTTGGTTTACGTAATTAGGTAGAGAAAATAGCTGGTCATCAGTGCATGTGCAGTTGGAATTCAGTTGGCTACATGTATACTGTCGACGTGTCACATGTGTGCTGTCCTGCATATAACCATATCGGTAGATGTAGTTTCTCTGAAAGGAAATGCTGCGTGAAACCTCGAGAAAAACCGATTCTACGATGAAAGCTATGTGACGCGTCCGATAGATGGAGTACACGTGACATCACATCTGCTGGCCTATGCTGCATGAAGCAATCCCAATCAAAGGAGACGATAACAAGTGCGTGTCGTCGCAGACGACACGCACTTGCCCATGGCGAAATGCAAAAACGCCCGTGTACTGTGCATTGAGCGCACATTAAACGTGATAAACAGCTTTTTATCGAAGTAGAGAAAGACATTTGAAGTGAAAATAGGCTAATTTCAGAATCACTTTGCAGCAAAAATTACTTCAATGCGTTCAGGCGAAGCGGAGTTATCGGCAAACAAACACGGCCTCCGTTGTGCTCCCCTTCCTCCTCCAATGCCTCGCACTGCGAAGACTACGGCGAAGATGTCACCGTGACGTCCGACACGTCACCGTGGCGCGCAGTTCAAATTTCCGATTTTGGCGTCTACTCCGCGCTAAACGTAAGCCAAACGCGATTGTCCTCGGAGAGCCGCAGTGCGCTCAGCCAGTGGACTCGTGGCGGCACCCCGCGGCGGCCGTGGTCTACATGGCCGCGACGACCAATAGCAGGCGTGTATCGGAGTGTGCTTTATTACGAAATAAAGCACAGAGAAAAGAGCGAGGATCATGGGGTCTTTTGAAAAGGGAGCGTTTCAGAGAAAGGTGACTTGGCGTTCCGCTTGCGAGCTCCACGGACCGCTTACCAGAGCAGAACTTGGCTTAAATGCTCAGAACAGCGTATGCTACCCGCGGACAAAGTTATTTCACCAATCCCGAGGGGGGGCTCAGGGCCCCTATAAAGAAATCCAGGTGGTTGAAATAATCCGGATTTCCCCACTACGGCCTGCCTCATAATCAGATCGTTGTTTTGGCGCGTAAAATCCTAGAATTTATATTTTTATTGCGATAGCTTTTCTTTTTGTACTTCACGCACCTTCCGGCGGCTATGTTTGTATCTATGTTTCTACTTAACTATATTCCCGTTTTTCCCGCCAGCCTCGGTTCGCGTGGTCAAATGAGTCACACATCGGGCTGTTGTGCTTAGGGAAGAGGGTTCGAAACCCACCATCGGACCAACTTGGGTCACTGAGTTTGCTGCAAGCGAGGGAACAATTCTCAGCGTTGGCATGCACCAGCGCGCCACGCTTCTCGCCTTGGAGGCTACGTACGGACTTCTCAGCAGTGTCACTAGGTGGCAAAACATGTCCAGAAATAAGCGCGTCAGGGGAGCCTGGTTGCCACACGACGCGATTCTAAACGTTCGCTCGTCCCTGCGCGCTATGAATTTCGGAGGCCAAGCTCAGGCTTCGCGTTGGTGGCGTTAGATGGCGCCGAATGCTCTTAGGAAGGCGACAAAGAGTAGTCCCGCTGCCGTGCATGCCTCATACATAACTCGTTCCGACGCTGGCAATACGATGTGCCACTATATTGAACCAATGCGAACTCATTATCATCGACAGTCGTCGTGAGATGGGTTCTGCCGCAGTTTCTCATTTTAACAATGCGTAGGCGTTCATTGCTGGTTTGCGAACAATGGGTGAAAGAGCGCAATATAATCTGAGGCTGTATCGTGACTTCGTGTAGATCTGTAATATGGTGCACGGTCATAGAAATCTTTCGCGCTTCAAGGGCACATTGTCATGCAGCCCTCGATGACAAAGGAGCACCGCATAAACAATCGAATTTTACCTGCAGTTTGATAACGAAAACCACACGAGAATCGTATTTTCACAAAAGCTACTTATTATGCTGGACTGCCGCTTGGGTAAAGAGAAAGGAACAAATGGCCGCATTTTTTCTACAGAGTTTATTATAAAGCAATATTTCATTCATACACTGAGCAGCAAAACTATGGTTTAACAATCACAACAAAGTAATATCATAGTTCGCGTCTTTCTAGTGAATAAGAAGTAGTCATATATACAGCATTCCTTGCATAATGCTTTCAGATATATAAAGGTAGCGTCGCCTGCGAATTCAGTCAGAGCTTGCTTTTCGATTTCCAAAAGATGAAGGCTTCCAGCTTCCAAATATTGGTTGCCGTGGCAACATTTTCGCTTATCCTTTCTGGTATGCCATGGTCGTGTCAGTCATCTGCTCTTGCAGCTACGTATGTTCCGCGAATTCAGGAAAGACTCATGGGACCCCGTCCGACAGCCGTAGTAACACCGCGCACACGAGCGTCAAGAATAAGGCGATCAGCGTAAGTAGTGTCTTTGGTGGCATCACGTAGTAATTAAGTTATTGTTCGAACTGCCTTTGCGTAGCACACAAACTCATCAAAATGTTTCCAAACCTACAATTAGTTGCGGGATGTTTAAGTGAATACGTGCTGTGGAAGAGTATTTACATATAAAAACTATACACCAATGTCACAGCACCTTTTCTTCGCGCCTAGAATTTTGAACTGTATATCTGAACGGCATTTCTTTTGTTCAACGAAATGCAGTGGTGTGGCAACGCCAAACGGTGTGACTATGGTGACAGTTGTATGTTAACCAAACTTGCACACCGTTACAGAAAAATGTAACGGATCACGAATACAATTACGTCATTTAAAAATATAATTCATTACTGTTACCAATTACTGACACGCTAAAATAATTGAGCAATTACTAATAAGTAAACGATTACTTGTGCGTTACCTTCCTCCTAACATTTCTAACATTGCATAGAGACACTCTTAGTCAATACCAGCTTAAAGCAACGCATATGCTTGCGAAGCAGATGCTTGGAAGCAGATGAAAATTTTGACGCTTATAAATGGATCACTGCAAGAGGCCTACCGCGTATGCGGCATATTTTATGCGGCTCTTGCATATGCGGCCCGCATTTAGACGGCCCAGACTAGGGCCTCTTGGACGACGGCAAGCATAACCCCAAATTTTTATGCGATATTTTAGATCAAGTCTGTCTGGCTTACTAAGCGGCTCAAATCTTATGCGGCTCAAAATTATGCGGCCCAATGGGCATTTGAAAAAAAAAATCATTTATCACAGGCGCCGTCCAGAGTGATTCTGCGCGCTGTTTCTGCATAGAACCTCGTTATAGTAAATTGATAACACACAGCGCACAAGCATGGCAACGCACTTCACGCAAACATGGAAGCACTGGGGATTGAACCCGGGTACATCGTGTGAGACCCAAACACGCTAACCACTAAGCCACATCACGACGCTGGTACAGAGAACTCACACAGCTATTTGTAGATACATTTGTGGTTCCGAAGCTGTCGGTTTATGTCGATCGTTCAGCTTCGGCGATCGTGCGTGGTGTTTAAATAGTTTGTGTAACTGTTGCCAATGCTTAGAAGTTGGTGATATAGCAAAGATGTATATAAATAAGAAGCAGTAAAGGAATACGCTTTCAGCAGCTGTCATGTGGAGCGGAAAGTCTAAACTATAGTGAGGTTACGTACGGAGCATGGCAACTGTGCGAAAAGAAAACAGCTTCGCCAGGCGAATGTTGTTCTTGAATGTTTTGTCTTTATTAGATGTGCTGCGGATTGTTCGCTGTAGTCGCTGTTTAACCGGGAACTCTGCTTTGTCTGAGAAACTTTGAACCTCGTTCTCAAGGTTCAGTTAAAACTGATCCGCCGCTAACACGCACACCTTGTTCGCACACCACGAACACGCCGCTAACCACTTGAAGTTTGCTCTGTTGCGCTGCCTCGACGGTATAACGGCAACACGGCTCCGATATTCTGAGACGTCTAATAAGCAGGCGGAATTTTGCCGTCCCGTCTAAGTTTGTAGAACCGACAAATATTTCCATTCACCTCTGCTGGCTTCAACAAGGATACCCTGTGCGAAAGACTGGAAAACATAGCATTTGTGAGTATATGAAAAGAATGCTGCTCCGTTGTAGTTAATGATTCAGTGTTCATTTTGAGACAGAAAGGCGCATCAGTATCTCCGCCCGTGAGCCTACCGTAACTGCATTGCAAATATCGGAAGCTTCACTGCTTTACACACGCTAGCTTGTTTTCACCTCTTCACCTGCCAGGCGCATGCACGTGACGTTGCAACTAGCTACCGTGGCCATACGTGCAGTGCCGTCAAGCTTAAAGAATAAAGGGAATGATAAAAAGAAGAATAAACGTACGCAGACTAGGACTGCGTGAAAAGAGAAAGAAGTAAAGGGGCAAGAACAAATGGCTCCGTGTCAGGCTTCTCGCGTCGGCTCGTAGTTTTCCTATATTTATGGGGCCGAAAACCCCGTGCGGAACGCTTCGTTTCTTCGCACGACTTGAGGGAACTTCTACTAGACCAACTCGCGTGGCGGGTCCAGAGGAACGACGACAGACTGAAGAACGCTTCGCCGAGCATCGCCTTGGAAGCTGGACGCCTGCCTACTCACAGCTCAAGAGAGTCCATGATGGACCGCCTCAAGACCAACCGGACAGCTCGACGTGCTCAGAACACCACGCTACTACACGAGGCTTGAGCGCTCCTGAACAATTCAATGGCGTCATCGCGAACCTCACAGGTATTCTCAGCCGCTTCAGTTCCAGCAATCTCGAACTTTCAAGTATTAATGCCGCTATTAAAGTGCACATTTCCGACAACGAGCTTGAAGTAGAATATAGCGCTGCAGTAGATTATGACGATCAGGCCATAGGCACGCTGGCCGAATTGCGCTGTCAGATGGCCGCTTTTGAAAGACCTGAAACTGAGCCGCCGCAACACACAGTTTCTCCTAAACCCAATCCGGCGGTAACTAACACGGCAACATCGCATTCGGGATTACGATTGCCTAAGCTCAACCTTCCCACTTTTAGGGGAGACGATCACCAATGTTTAGGATTTTGGGAACAGTTTGAGAAAACTGTTCATCTCAATGAGACACTATCGCATACGACTAAGTTCTACCACTTGCGGAAATACATCGCGGCAGAGGCGGCTGCATCGATCGCTTGTTTAGCGACCACAGAATCTTGTTATGCGGACGCCGTCGAGCTCCCTAAGGAAAGGTTCGGTGACCGAAAAAAGATCGAACAGTATCACTTGACAGCCCTGCGAAACCTTCCACACGTCGTGTCGGGAAACGATGTAAGAGGTCTTCGGAAGTTGTAGGACGCCGCGCTGAAGCATATTCGCTGCCTGACTGCATTGAACGTACTAGCCCTTAGGTTTTCAGCGATACTGGTAGACATCATGCGGAACGCTTTGCAGGGTGCCATTGTACTTGCTTTTGTACGCAAGAAGCGGAGAGAGGCGCTAAGGGAATCTACCATTGTCAACCCCCCGGGAAGTACTTTAGGACAAACGATGGCGGCTGCGTCATCGGAAGTCATGTTGAAAGATCTACTCAAGTTCACCAAGGTAGAATTAGAAAGCCGGGAGCAGTGTTTCACCTCGACGGAACGTGTTCAAAAGGTCACAGCGAAAAGTTACGAGGCAGCACCACCGCTTCTGTTCTACATAATGCGTCTTTGACAGAACGCGAGTGTTTCTTCTGCCAATCAAATAGGCATGGCACACGTACCTGTGACGCTAAACTTTCTCTGGCTGAGAAAAAGCCACAGCTAGTTAAGGACAATCGTTGCTTCAGGTGTACATCATGAGGTCACCAGTCAAGGTCTTGTCAGGTAAAGCTCACGTGTTCGTTGTGCCACGGGAGACATGCAGCCAGCATGTGTGACCCTAAAAGCAAGAAGCAAGAGAGTACAGCGAGATCCACTGCCAGCACGACAGCATTTGTGTCGTCAAACGCAACACTCCGAAGTAACAAGTCTTCAAGCATGATTTCTAGGACAGACAATGGAGTAGATCTGCAAACTTACCGCGCTTGGGCCGGTCACGACGCTAACTCTAGATACGTAAGACGTATCTTGGATGGTGGCAGCCAACAATCTTTTATCAAAGAAGATCTCGCAATACGGTTACGACTGAAGATAGTTGGCGAAACAAGAATTGCTTTCAACACGTTTGCAGGTGGGACTACGTAGAGTGCTGAAAAGCGTAAGATCATGAAAGTTCCGTTGCGTAGCCAGCACAACGCTGAAGTCTGAATGGTGCAAGCAATCATGGTGCCATTTATCTGTCATGATGTTTCGGCTCCATCCATCGACAACAACTTCGTGAGACAGCTGCGACTTAAAGGCCATTTTCTTGCAGATGAATGGTGTTTTATTGGAGCAGACTCCGAACCTGGACTTTGTTTACTAATCGGATCAGATCATCTCTAGAAGGTGTTGACTGGAGAACTTGAACGCACCAGAGATATCCAAGGATTAGTCGCAATAAATTCCACCTTCGGATGGACACTCCAAGGCCCAAGTAGATACAAAGCATTCATCGAACGCGACACGACCTTGATGGTTTGCGCGCTACAAGTAGGGAGTCTTGCTGAAGAAGAAGAAACCTAGCAGATTTTGCAGCCATTTTGGGAATTTGAGGCAATGGGTATCACTGATGAAACCGATTCAATCACGTACAAGTCTCTGGAGCGGTTTCACGAGACGATCAGCAAATCAAATGGCAGATACACGTACTGTTGCACTACCGTGGAAAGAAGAGCGCAAACAATTACTTGGAGATAACCGCGATATAGGTATTGATCGCCTACGCAAGCTGGTTAAAAGGTTATCACTACATTACGGACAGCTTCAGCGATACAACATGGTCATAAGGCAATATGCGTTGCTCGGGCACGCGGAGTTATTGCGTGAAAAGATTCCTAACGGATGAGCTGTCTGCTATATGCCTCATACAGAAGTTATCAGACAAGAGTCACAGACTACGAAGCTTAGAGTAGCGTTTGACGCGTCGTCCCATGCACAAGGTCTACCATCGCCTAATGAATGTCTGGACAAAGGGGAAAATCTGAATCCAGAACTGTTACAGGTCATGATACGCTTTCGTTGGTAACCCATAGCCCGTAACTCGGACATCGAGATGGCGTTTCGGCGAATCGAGATACAGGAGCCTGATCGAGATGCATTCCGCTTTCTTTGGTTCGATACAGTCCCCGGTAGTCAGAGCAATAACATCGTAGAATGGCGTATCAGTCGGGTGCACTTTGGGTTGACATCAAGTCCATTTCTGCTAATGGCGACTATTCATCATCATTTGGACACCATATCTGATGAAGACAAGGCATTACCCTCCATCCTGAAGAAAGCGTTCTATGTCGATGATCTGTTTGTGCGGACACTTTCGAAGAAGGTTTATACATCTACAAGAGGTCGAAGACAATCATGAATGACGCCGGCATGAACCTCCGTAAGTGGAAAACGACTACAAATGCCAAACGACTGCAATATGCGTTTGAGAAAGCACTTTATTTGCACCCGTCAGAGAGTATGGGTGATCGGGGTGAGACGCAGCTCCCCCTTTCACCGTCTACCTCCCCCCTAGACGTCAGCCGGAATCAGTTGGCTTCCGGCGGCGGCCTGGGCTTCACAGATGGCTTGTTTTTGGGCTTCCTCTTCCTGGCTATGGAGGGAGGATTCCCATGACTCTTTGTTCCCATGTAAACCGTTTAGCGCTGGGCAAGCCCAGAGCATGTGATTTAGGGTCGCTATGCCTTCACAGTTTTTGCGTTTCGAAGAGTGCACCTCAGGATACAGAGAAATTGTAAAACCCTATAGAATGGGCAGGAGAACTCTTCCTACCCCCCCCCCCCAATAGATCTCTCACAAAGAAGGAAGAAGTAATCTGGCGAAAACTGCAGGCAGGCACCTTCCCAAACCCGTATATCCTGCACAGAACAATTAGGAGGTGCACAAAAAACGTCCATTTTAGGTATACACTGGGACATAATGAATAACCTCTGTGAATTCTCGGCAAATCCCTTATTCCGATATATGAATCAAGCTCAAGGCGACCCGAAACGCACTCTACAAAAAACTGCTTCTAGAATCTTCAATCCCCTCGGCATAGTCTCCCCGTTTACTGTGACCACAAAGTTGCTGTTTCAGCGCTTATGGGTCTTAAAGAGCCCATGGGACGAAGATCTGCCTGAAGGGATAAAGAATCAGTGGAAATAATGGTGCACAGACGCTATCTAACTCTCTTCTGTGGCGATTCCACGATGTGTAAGAGCTGGCCTGGAGGCTGAGTAGACACTGCGGAGCTTCATATTGTTACGTGTGGAAAGACATACACGAAAGAGGCTATTTACAATATACTTACACTGGCTTCAAACCACCAGGCATCTCGAGATGATATCGTAATACTACCCTCCCCCCCCCCCGGCTGCAAAAGCGCCGTCACGGTGCTGTTAAATATCCAAGGCGCTTGGAGAGGTGTAGGGTTTGAGTCGGGCGACATGGACAATATCACTGGTAGTCACAGCGGAGGACGTAGTGGGCGTGGCCAGAACGATTTCATGGGTGACGTCGGTCACTTGGCGGAGCACGCGATATAGGCCTGTGTAACAGGAGAGCAGTTTTTCAGAAAGGCCAACTTTACGCGATGGTGACCAAAGCAACACTAGGGTGCCGGGCGCAAAATGCACATCACGGTGACGGAGGTTGTAGCGTTGCTTCTGTTTGTCTTGAGACACTTGCAGACGAGCACGCGCAAGTTGGCGAGTATGGTCATCCCGGGCGATTGCATCACGGGCATAATCGCTAGTTGAAGCTGTAGTGGACGGAAGCAGAGTGTCTAGTGGTAGCGTCGGTTCTCGGCCCTACAAGAGGTAAAACGGGGAAAAGCCAGCAGTTTCAAGACGGGAAGAGTTGTACGCAAAGGTAATGTAAGGTAAAGCCAGGTCACGGTGGTCGGCTGAAACGTATTTAGATAGCATGTCTGTACGGGTGCGGTTCAAACGTTCAGTGAGGCCGTTCGTTTGTGGGTGGTAGGAGGTGGTAATTTTATGCTGTATTGAGCAGGCACGCATGGTGTCGTCAATGACGTTGGACAAAAACGTACGGCCACGGTCGGTGAGCATTTAACGCGGAGCACCATGCATCAAAATAATATCGTGTAGGAGGAAGTCCGCAACATCAGTAGCGCAACTGGTCGGAAGAGCGCGTGTTATGGCGTAGCGGGCCGCGTAGTCCGCAGCGACGGCAACCCACTTGTTGCCTGATGTAGATTCCGGAAATGGGCCGACAAGGTCTAAGCTGACACGATGTAAGTGCTCGGCAGGGATGTCGATCGGCTGCAGGTAACCAGCGGGGAGCTGGGAATGCTTCTTGCGTCTTTGGCAAAGTTCACAAGCGGCGACGTAACGCCGTACGGAACGTGCAAGGCCCGGCCAGAAAAAACGGCGACGTACGCGGTCATAGGTTCGAGATACGCCACGGTGTCCTGCCATTGGAGCGTCCTGAAGCTCTTCTAGAACTGTTGAGCGGAGGTGTTTAGGTACGACAAGTAGGAACTCAGAGCCGTCCGGATGAAGATTACGACGGTATAGAGTACCGTTGCTGTGGACGAAGAGGCGTAGAGTAGCATCGGCCGAAGCGTGTTCAAAGCGGTCGATGAGTGCTCTGATGGAGGCATCACGACGTTGCTCGTCGGCGAAATGAAGGAGCTTGGATACTGAGAAAACGCAAGCAGCACTGCTGGAGGAGTCAGAGTCGTCAACAGGGTAACGCGACAAGCTGTAAGCGTCTTGGTGCAGGCGGCCAGACTTGTAGACCGCAGAATAAGAAAACTCTTGTAGCCTCAAAGCCCATCGACCAAGCCGGCCTGTAGGATCTTTTAGCGATGAGAGCCAGCAGAGGGCATGATGGTCAGTGACTACGGAGAAAGGACGACCGTGAAGGTAAGGCCGGAACTTCGCAACTGCCCAGACTACAGCAAGGCATTCCCTTTCCGTAATGGAATAGTTGCGCTCCGATGGTGATATGAGGCGGCTTGCATAAGCAATAAGGCGATCCTGGCCACGCTGACGCTGGGCTAGGACGGCACCGACGCCATGACCGCTGGCATCTGTACGCAATTCTGTAGGGGCATCAGGGTCGAAGTGGGCGAGAATGGGTGGTGAGGTGAGAAGAGTGACGAGACGAGAGAAGACGGTGGCTTCTGAAGTACCCCACGTACCATACTGTAGTGGAATGTTGGGCAGAGGAGTGACGAGGTACTCGCCATCAGGAACAGGTGGGGAAGACATCAGTTCAACATAGGCTAATGACTTTGGCGGCACGCGAATAAAGCCAGTGGGGCGTAAGCGGCACTGGGGTGCATCAGGAGGTTCTGAGAGAATCGGCAACTCAAGGCGAAGTGTACTGGCAGAGCAGACAATAAGAGCAGAATGCGCAGAGAGAAAATCGAGGCCGAGAATTAGGTCGTGGGGGCAATGAGCAAGCACGCAAGAGTACAGGAGTGTGGCGGCCGGCGATGCTAACACGGGCCGTACACATGCCGACGATAGGGACAGTACCTCCATCCGCAACGCGGACGACGCGTGTCGACGCTGGGGTGAGGATCTTTCTTAGTCATCGTCGGAAGGCAGCACTCATAATAGAAATATGGGCTCCTGTATCGATCAGTGCAGTGACAGGATAGCCGTCAACGTCAACGTCAAGAAGGTTTTGGTTCGTAGGCAACGTGAGCAAAGGATTTGAGGGCAGGGTCGACAACGCAGCTTCACCTCCAGAAGCTGCAGTGGCTAGTTTTCCGGCTGGATCCTGGAGACGATGGGCGGCGAAGAAAAGCGGCGGGGTTGGAGCGAACGAGACTGATGGCGTCAAGGTAAGGGCCAGCGGCTGTAGCGAAGGTTCGGAGCTGGGGCATCAGCGGCAGCGGGTTCATGGTGGGTAGCATAAGGAACAGTAGGTCAAAAGGTACGGGAATAAGCGTCGGCGTACGTCTGAGCAGGTGGTGGCCATCGGTTGCGACAGTGGCGAGCGACGTGGCCGATACGACAGCAGTGGAAGCAGATCGGCCTGTCATCAGGGGTACGCCATGCGGACGGGTTGCGGTATATGGAGCAGAAAAGGACTGCCGGGAACGAGGAGGGCAGCTAGAGAACTGGTGAACGCTGGGTTGAGTCGTTGAACACACGGAGTTCAGACCCATGTTCTCAAATTCCTGTCGTACGACGGCCTGAATCATTGCAACCGTGGCTGCAGGCGGATCGGGAGGCGTCGCGGGGAAGGCTGGTGAACAGGTGGCCTCAAGATCGCGACGAACAATACGGGTCACGTCGTCAGAGGTGGTCGTCTGACGCGGTCGACCCTCACATGTCGACGTAGCAGCAGTGTTTGGTAGCGGCGTGATGTGGTGTGAGATACGGCGGCGGCCTGTTCAAGGCGACGGCATTCTTTTATGACGGCGTCGATAGTCGATACGTTGCCGAAAACAAGCAAATTGAAAGCGTCGTCGGCGATGCCCTTTAGCACATGTGCCACTTTATCTACTTCAGACATAGTGTCGTCTGCTTTGTGGCATAGAGCCAAAACGTCGAGGATGTATGAAACGTAGGGCTCCGTAGATGTCTGAACACGGGACGCAAAGTCTTTCTCGCGGCAACCTTGCGCCCTATGGAGTCGCCTAACAGTTCCCGTAGCTTCACTTTGAAACTGTCCCAACTGGTTAACTCATCTTCATGCGTTTGGTGCCACACGCGTGGGGTGCCGCAGAGATAAAAGATGACATTGGCGAGCATAATTGTTGGGTCCCACCTGTTATTAGCACTGGCGTATTCATAGAGCTTGAGCCATTCGTCAACGTCCTGTCCCTCCAGGCCAGAGAACACACCAGGGTCGCGATGTTGGGCAACCGTGACGATTGGAGCAGGCGGACGAGCCGAAGCCGTTGCAGACGCGGTCTCGTCACCGGGAGGCATGGTGACAAGCTCGATGTACCGACCATTTCGGAGTTTAGGGGCGAGGACGGGGATTGCAATCCTCCACCAGAATGTTACGTGTGGAAAGACACACACGAAAGAGGCTATTTACAATATATTACACTGGAATCAAACCGCTAGGCCGACACCTTGCTCGCGCCAAAAGCCCAGACACACTTCATCGTCTTTCTCGCGGCGGCTCGTCTCAAGCATCTCTAGATGATATCGTAATAATATCTTATCTCGCCAGCTTGAAAGCATATGGATCTTGTGCTTATTTGAGGGCAGTGGACATCCGTGGCAACAAAGTCACGTCGCTCGTAGCAGCCAAATCGCGAATAGCACTGATAAAAGTGCTAACGCTGCCTAAACTAGAGCTCATGGCAGCAGTAGTAGGAGCAAGGCTAATGAAATATATCCGGTCGTCATGGGATTCAAGGTTTCTGCCATGTGTCATGTGGTCTGACTTCATGATTGTATTGAGCTGTTTCCGTGGGCAACAAAATAAGTTTGCCCAATTTGTAAAACATGGAGTGACAGAGATAATAGACGCGACTGGCCTGGAGCCCTGGCCTTACTGTCCAGGCGATCACAGTCCATCCGACTTATTGTCTCGCGGAATATCTGCAAGAGCCTTGCGGGAGAGCAGCAACTGGTGGAATGGTCCCAAATTGTTGGAACAGCTGAAGTCAGCATGGCCTGAAGAATCAGACAAAATTCCTAAACCTTGCCAGGACTTCGAGCTAGCGTATGACCCGCCAAGCGTTCTTCTCCGGCACAACGTCACGCAGACACGATAATTGATATAACGAAGTTCAGCGATCTGCAAAAACTTCTGCTTGTCACAGCTTGGCTCTTCCAATTTGTGAATTGAAGTCGCAGAATGCCAGTAGCGACTGTGAAAACAATATCAGAGGAAGAGCTCATTAACGCCGAAACGTCTACGATTTGTCGTGTTCAACGAGAGGCTTTCCTTGTGGACATACAACGGCTTTTGCACGGAAATGCCACTGCTAAACACTCCGTCTTAAAAAATCTTCACCCTTTCATCGACCAGAGGAAACAACTTTGACTCGGAGGCCGACTTGAACGAATGGACACGGCGTACAAGGAGAAGCATCCCATTATTTTACCTGGACACCACCACTTCACGAAGTTGGTAATCATCGAAGCGCACTGTAGATCAGCGCATCGAGGTATTGCAAGTACCATGATACAGGTTCGTCAGCGTTTCTGGATTATTCGGGCTCAGCAGGAAACCAAACGAGTTATTGTAGCCGGTTTTCTGTGTAAGAGATATAGCACGAATCCAGCAAAAGTGCAATATGCTCCCCTGACACTCGACCAGCATGTTTCTTCGAGACCATTTGAAGTAGTTGGACTAGACTTTGCAGGACCACTCCATATGAAACAGACTGCACTGACTGCCACCGCCTGCAAAGGATACATTCTGTTAGTCACCTGTGCCACCGCCCGAGCAGAACACCTAGAATTGACCAGAGGGCTCTCACCAGAAGCCTTCCTGCTATCGTTCCGTAGATTTCTAGCTCGCGGAGGAGTGACGCAGACACTATATTCGGATAACGCATTGGCCTTTAAAAAGATACCACGTCACCTAAGAGACATAAGGGTTGTTATGAAAAGCTCCCCTTTTGCATCCTTCGTAGCGAAACATCGCGTCCAGTGGAAGTTCATTGTGCCAGGAGCGCCCTGGTGGGGAGTTTGGTGGGAGAGGTTGATCCGCTCCATCAAAACGTCTATGCGGGAAGTACTTGGAAAGAGCTACCTGAATATTGAAGAGACTGAGACAGTACTGCTTGAAGGGGAAGCAGTGATCAATTCACGACCCTTGACTTACACGTATACTGACGCGATAGAACTTTCAGCAATATACCCAGCCCATTTTCTTATCGGACGGTCATTGATGATGGTTCCAGGAGCACACAGCTTAGAGTATGAAACGCGGTGCGCGCAAGCAACAACAGATAATCTGACCAAGAAGTGGCGGTACCGTCAGAAACTGCTTGACCACCAATGGATACGATGGTGAAAAGAGTACCTTCTCGAGTTGCGCTCACTGCATCCCTACCCATCGGGTGCGAGCCGTGACCTAAAAGTGGATGACGTAGTTCTCGTCGAATATCCCGACATTTCAAGATGTATTTGGTCCCTTGGGCGCATAGTCGAAGTTTATCCTGACCAATGTGATGTGGTGCGGGCCTGTAGGATCAAGACACAAAATGGCAAGTTCGTACGGAGACCTGCACAGAAACTCTACAAACTCGAGTTGCACCCCAACTCCTTTGGGCGGGAGGATGTAGAAAAAGAAGAATAAACGTACGCAGACTAGGACTGCGTGAAAAAAGAAAGAAGTGAGGGAGCAAGAACAAGTGGCGCCATGTCTGGCTTCTTCAATTCTTTGTCTTTTCTCGCTTATCACGTCGGCTCGCAGTTTTTCTATAGGGAGGAAAGAAATGGAGGCGTGGTTAAAGAATTTGTGTTGTGGTGCTTAGAGTCCCGAAACTGCTGTATATTAAGAGTGATGCAGTACTGTAGAGCTACGGATTAATTGTGGCCACCTGGATTTATATAGCACCCACCGAAAGAACGACACAAGCGTTTTTGCATTTCCGTCGCAATGCGACAGCTGCGGCCGAAGCATTAAAGTCACCTTGTTACTGCGGCCAGTGTCGTTGAAAGAACGAATGAGCTGCTTGAAATTTCATATAACAAGATGGGATTTTGCCGGCGTGTCCAGGCTTCAAACGGCTCCATTCCTAGTCTTGCAAGTCGATGGCTTCGACGCAAAATGAACGTACAATAAACGAGATTTGCCCATTGTATCTTGTGCTACATTTGTATGATCATCACCACCGCAATGAGCCCTTTCTGCTGTCTGGAATGCAAGTGATTCTCCGTGCGCAAGACGAGCCGCGTTCGTGCACATACTACTTTTAGTTATGTCACAAAAAAAGAAAGCACCGTGCAGACTGGATTAAAGTGCATGCGCTGTATTAAGTGGGCACGCACCATTGTGCTGTGTCACGCAAAGGAAGGTGTGCCATGAAGTGGTTGCAAGCGGGTCAGATGGACTGCACGCTAGCATACTTATTATCTCGATGGAAAGATTGAATTCGGATTTAGGTATCGTGTACATTAGTTGAGTGCATCTACCTTCGTTATATCAACTGCACCCTATATACACAGTTATTAAAAGCACACGTTTTTCTCCTACCACGTTATGTATGCTTTTGCGGAATGCCAACTTCATCTGTGTACGCCATCTTAAAGCATTGTTGCGTTTCCGCACCGCTTATCAGCCGGCGCCCAAGTCTGGCTCATCTGTTCCGGACAATAATCTGCTTCGCGCATGTGCGCTGATATGTTTTCCCTCGCCCTTTGGTCACGGCGTTCCTTTATAAAGGACTGCGGATCACTCCGTGGAGGCTTCTTTTTGTACACCTACTTTCTGCAAGCTTGCCGCATTAAAAGTACGTTCTTCTTTCTTCCGGCGTCTTCTTCTCCCGGCTTGGAACCCTACTCGGCCAAACGTAACAGCATGCTGTACATTCATGCAGACACGTTGGTGCAGACATAGACAAAGAACATATTTTTCAAAGGAGAATGATTTATTTACAATACAACAAAGTACCCAGCATAGTTTCACTGTAGGTTTTTAACCCAGAACGGGGACTTACACACCAAGCTCTGAAAGTAACAAGCAAAAAACAAACTACCACAGGAAATACAAAAGCAGATAGGCAGTGTTCGTGCCTGCAGCTTTCAAAATGTGAAGCAAGCATAACGCATCAACTTGCACGAACTTCATGCAGTTGTGACCAACAAGGGTTGGGCATCTCAGTTCACGGTTTTCTTGTTCATTATTAAAAATTTTGTTTATAACCAAAACTACTTAAAATAACCGATAACTACAACATGAAGAACAGAACACACTTAAGTACTAAACTTACTGTAAGGTCACATTTTCTATAGATAAGTTATGCCATAAAAAATTTAGACAGCTAAGGGCTCGCAGCTTTAATGAAAATATAGCTATCTATGAAAAGCATGGAAAAAGAAAGAATGAAAGTGCTGCACAAAAATGCACGAGGTCTGTTAAGAAAAACGAAAAAAATAGCGCGCCAACCGGCAGAGAGAGCACGCTGCGGCTACTGAATGCATGTAGCAGCGGGTTTAGACAACAAACTGCTATTTGCCGCGTCTCATTCTGGCCGTTGGTTGGTGAGGTACAGACGCTGAAGTGGGCACGTGCAGAAGCTGTTTGCCGGATTAGTGCCAAAGTAACAGTGAAAGAGGTTGATGAACAACGTGTGTGTGCGAAATTGTGCTACAAACTTAGCAAAACATACACAGATACATTTCAATTGCTTAACCAAGCATACGGGGGAAACTGTATGAGTCGCCTGCGGTGCTATGAGTTGTTTGCGCGTTTTGAACAAGCCAGAATGTCGGTAGGTAACGATCCCAAGCCTGGACGACCTTCCACATCACCAGATGGTGACCATGTCGAGAGAGTGCGTGTTGTGATTCGTTGAAAACGTCGTTCAACTGTTCGAGAACTAGCTGACGAGGTGGGCATCAGCATAGGATCATGGTATCCTATTGTGAGTGACAAACTTGAGATGCGTTGTGTCAGTGCAAAACTCGTGCCAAGTTCAGCCAGGAACTGCCTGCACTGCCAATGATAATAAAAACGTCCTTAACAACATCATAACAGGCGATGAGACATGGGTCCATGGCTGTGATATTCAAACGAAGGTAAAGTCGTGGCAGTGGGTGGGCGAATGGTCTCTTGATCAAAAAAAAAAACACACACACACACACGAGTCGGTAAAATATCAAGGTAATGGTGGTGTTTCCGGACTGCAAAGGCATTGTCCATTAGGAATTTGTACCACGTGGTCAGATGGTAAACAAGGAAGCCTACTAAGGAATTCTAGCGCACTTGCGGGATGCTGTGCGCAGTAAGAAGCCTGAATTGTGGAAACCCAGACTTGGTCGTTGCAACATGACAATGCGCCAGCTCACGCGTCGCTCCTTGTCTGCAGCTATCTCGCAAAACATCACACTTTCGTTGTGCCTCATCTACCGTACTTTCCAGACCTAGCCCCAAAAGACATTTCGCTGTGCCTCATCTACCGTACTTTCCAGACCTAGCCACAAAAGGAATTTCAAGACAATGCGACACGAGACCTACGAGCCATCCCCCCCCCCCAAGAAATCGTTCCAGGAAGCTTTCCAAAAATGGAAGTAATGATGGGAACAATGCATTGCCAGTAGAGGGGACTACATTGACGGGTACAGTGCTCAAACTGTTGTAAATTAAGCAATAAAGATGGTATCGCAAAATATAGGCTTCTTTTCGAACACACCTCATGCGTATTTACATTGAAGAACTCTTTTGGGGGCCAAGCAACATAAAAAGTCCTATTTCTGGCGGAGCACACTCCGTATACATGTCGCAGTGGTTGGGTGAATGCAGAGAGATCCAAGTGAAGTTTTTTTGTATACATTGCTAACAAGAGGAAAAAAGCATTTTTTTAAATATGGGTTTCACTTTGACATATTTGCTCCGTCATCACAAATACATTAGATATCATTGACATATGCTCAGAGTTATTTGTCCTGATGACTATTGGACCCGCAGGTGGCCGTCGTACCTGGAAGTAAAAAGAAATTCCACTCAATGTTAGACAATTACAAAAACTGCTTCACCTTGGCCCGGTTAGGACTATGTTTTGTTCAATACTTGTTCGAGGCCAATATAGTAGTGATTTTGCACGAAACAGATCCCACTTTTAACCGTAAACTTCTGAGGCTGCGAGATAACAATCCGAAGTCTTTTGTTTGACTGCTCTTATTATGGTGTGGCTAGAAAACCACACTTGACTGCGTTTAATTGCACCTTGTTGGCAGAGAGAACCATTGTTCAGACTGTGTTCAACACCCTTGTATTTCTCTGCTACTTGACGTGCCGATTGTTGCTGTAGTGCACGCCATCGCATTGATTTGCACACATTCTCTTCCTTTCTATTTTAAATCTCGGCTTTCCTGTTTCCTTTCATTCCCTTTATAGCCCTTCCTCAGTACAGTCGCTTGTATTTACACTGGTTAACCTGCCTGTCTTCGAATCTTTCATCCTGCTTCCTCGAAGAGCATGTGTCTGCATTATAAAACTAGGTGTCCATAATTTACTACAGAAAGCAGAACATTCTATATGACACACTTCACATGTGCATAACTGATAACAGATTGCGAACGATATGCAAATGTGCCGTATTTTTGAAGTTACAGTATTGTATTCGAAATTCCACTGGCATTATTAGCACTAAAGCCCATCCTTAATTAATCTGAACACAATGAGCGCATGCACAGTGTAAACAAAGTAATCAAGCCATGACAATAGACGAACACACATAATGCTCTGAGCAAGAAACTAAAGATAGAAAAATACATTCAGTTGCATTCTCCACGTTATGCACAAACACATTACACATTTACTTCGCCTCTTCGAAATCAACTCAATGTGCTTGGCCTTATGGTTTACTACACAGTCATATTTCTTCAGATTTGCAGATAATTCCTTGGCCCACATTGTAAGCTGGCACTCAGGGCCCTCATTTATGACCCTTACACTTACTGGAATTCAGATGCACTTGCATTTACACTCGCCTGAATTATGTGACTTCCCACTCTTGTAAAATGGGCAGAAATTAGTCAAAGGCTCCCGAATGTGCGTCTATCTGTAGTGATATTACAGTTAACATGGTCTCAATCAAGGGTCCGGAGTGTCAAAGAGGTACAACGTAACGCATTTCTATCGCATTTAACGCAAGATCTCCACTGAATCTTTGTTGTTTGACATCAGGCAGCGACACTAAGAACTAGCTTGAGGAGGAAAACTGGAGGGAAAGGGTAGGGAGGTTAGCAATTCTCTCGATATTCGCGTGGGAGAATAGGGCAGTGATTGTAACGCGTACGGATCTTGCGCACAAGTTCGTCGTTACTGAGCATCTGGATCATCTATGTAGTGCAGTGCTTCATTGTTTCTGGAACTTGGAGAAGACGCTTCCGGTTGGGCTAATGAGAAGCTGAAAAAATGGCCCGTGTGTGATTTCTTGGCATCTTAAGTGGCTTTTGTTATCGAGATATGCCACCAGCGGCTCAATAAAGAAACAAATACGGAGCCGCCGCGTTTGCCTTTCTTATCTTGTGCATTCCCGAGGATGCTGCTAGGTATGATGTAGGACGTTCTGCTGTAGTTCTTGCCAAATTCGGGTTCTCAAAGCTGCGTGGCCTGTTACAGCTTGTCTGGTATATAATGTAACTGGTTGTATATAATCGGTCACTGGAAAAAGTAACTGAATTAAAGTGAGCGTTACCCAGTAAACCACGTCATCTTTAAATTATAAAATTACCGAAAATATATATGATTACGACTAAATAATTACATGTAACTCGTTATGTACTAGTCTCATGTTGACATGTGCGAGTCACACAGAAACTAGACAAATAGTCGAAGTTGCGTGATGGTGAGAAAACATCTAGATAAAGCTACTAGAGCCAGACTTCCGTTGCTTATACAATCTTATTACACGTCTGTTTCGTTAGTGAGAGAAGATATAGGCAAATATCTTCCTGGACAAGCCATTTGCGATCATTATTGAAGTAATGCGTACATTTAAAATATGAATGGTAACTTCGGCCGAAGGCGAAGCATTCACAGTGACAGCAGCGTTGAGCTTTGCGCATACGCTGGCGCGATAAGGATCGGCACTGGCGGCGTGGCAGGCATCGCGCCGCGATGGAGGACTAATTGCAAAAGATAAAAAAGTATTTCTATTTGAAGCGCCAGAAGAAAGTATTACATAGATTTAGTTTAACGTTAAACAACCGGCGTGGTGGCGTGGAGCAGAGGTAGAATACCCGGCCTCAAATCTGAAGGTCGCAAGTTCGAATCCTACTCCAGTCCACCACATTTTCAGGCATGGAGTGGTGCCTGACACCGGCAAGAAAAAAATATATATATATCGCCGAGAGCTAGTGGGGCGATACTAGTTCAGGTGCAACCAAACTAGGAAGGCCCACTAAGCTTCATCAAAGTCACTCCCTCACCAGAACAGCAATTGGCCTCCCTGGTGCAGTATTCGGCCACTACCTCCCTCATGACTCCGACAATTAACCCATGGCCCTCAGTTCCCAGTGGCTGCGGAGCACCTGACCAAGGCGGCGGTCAGACCTGCTACGCGGCAGAGGGTGCTAAGAACCTCTGGGTCAAGACAGGCCGGCAATGGAAACTGAACCTGGCCACGTTCAACACGCGCACCCTCTCAAGTGAGGCTAGCTTAGCAGGACAATTTGAAGAACTATCAGGCATTTCCTGGGATATTATTGGCCTTAGTGAGGTTAGAAGAACTGGTGAGGCTTACACAGTACTGACTAACGGTCACGTCCTCTGCTACAGCAGTCTTTCAGATAAGAAAGAATCCGGGGTAGGATTTCTAGTCGATAACAACATAGCGGGTAACATTGATGAATTCTACAGCATTAATGAGAGGGTAGCAGTCGTCGTAATAAAGCTGAATAGGAGGTACAAAATGAAGGCAGTACAAGCCTATGCCCCAACCTCTAGTCACCATGATGATGAAATAGAACAGTTTTATGAAGATGTTGAACTAGCAATGAGAAAGGTGCAAACTCAGTATACTTTAGTCATGGGCGACTTCAATGCAAAAGTGGGGGAAAAGCAGGTTGGTGAGCAAGCAATTGGCAACTACGGCATCGATTCTAGGAATGCAAGAGGAGAGATGTTAGTAGAATTCGCGGAAAGGAATAGGCTCCGAATAATGAATACCTTCTTCAGGAAGCGCAGCAACAGGAAGTGGACCTGGAAAAGCCCTAATGGAGAAACAAGGAATGAAATAAATTTCATACTCTCTGCCGATCCAAGCAGAGTGCAGGATGTAGAAGTGTTAGGTAAGGTTAGGTGCAGTGACCATAGGTTAGTGAGGTCTAAGATTTCTCTCAATTTGAAGAGAGAGAGAGTGAAATTAGTCAAGAGGAAACAGGCCAACCTAGAGGCAGTAAGGGTAAAAGCAGACCAATTCCGGCTGGTGCTCGCAAACAAATATGCAGCGTTAGAAAATGAAGATAAAGACAACATAGAGGTAATGAATGAAACCGTAACTAGGTTGATCTCAGAAGCAGCAGTTGAAGTGGCAGGTAAGGCACCAAGGCAACCAGTAGGTAAGCTCTCCCAAGAAACAAAGGACCTAATAAAGAAACGACAAAAAATGAAAGTGTCCAACTCAAGAGATCAGATAGAATTCGCTGAACTGTCAAAACTAATCAACAAGAAGAAAGTAAGGGATATTCGAAATTATAACGTGGGAAAGATTGAGGAAGCCGTAAAATATGGACGCAGCATTAAATCAGTAAGAAGAAAGCTTGGCATAGGACAAGGCAAGCTGTATGCACTGAAAGATAAGCATGGTAATATCATTAGCAATTTCGATGACATAGTAAAAGCAGCGGAAGAATTCTATACTGAACTGTACAGTGCCCAAAACAGCCAAGCTATTTCCATTCGAAATAGTGATGAACCGGATACAGAGGCTCCTTCTATAAGTAGCAATGAAGTTAGGATGGCCTTGAAAGACATGACCAGGGGAAAAGCTGCTGGAGAAGATGGAATAACAGTAGATTTAATCAAAGATGGAGGAGATATCACGCTTGAAAAGCTTGCGGCCCTTTATACGCAATGCCTCACAACTTCAAGTGTACCAGAGAGCTGGAAGAACGCCAACATTATACTAATCCATACGAAGGGAGACGTTAAAGAATTGAAGAATTATAGACCCATTAGCTTGCTTTCAGTATTGTACAAAATATTCACGAAGATAATTTCCAATAGAATCAGGGCAACACTTGACTTCAGCCAACCAAGAGAACAGGCTGGCTTCAGGAAGGGATATTCTACGATGGATCGTATCCATGTCATAAATCAGGTAATCGAGAAATCTGCGGAGTACAATCAACTTCTCTACATGGCTTTCATAGATTATGAAAAGGCATTTGATTCAGTAGAGATACCAGCAGTCATAGAGGCATTGCGTATTCAAGGAGTACAGGAGGCATACGTGAATATCTTAGCAAACATCTACAAGGATTCCACAGCTACCTTGGTTCTCCACAAGAAAAGTAGAAAGTTACCTATCAAGAAAGGGGTCAGGCAAGGAGACACAATCTCTCCAATGCTATTCACTGCATGCTTAGAAGAAGTATTCAAGCTCTTGGACTGGGAACGCTTAGGAGTGAGGATCAACGGCGAATATCTCAGCAACCTTCGGTTTGCAGATGGCATTGTCCTATTCAGCAACAATGGAGACGAATTACAACAAATGATTGAGGACCTTAATCGAGAAAGTGTAAGAATTGGGTTGAAGATGAATATGCAGAAGACAAAGATAATGTTCAATAGCCTGGCAAGAGAACAAGAATTCAGGACCGCCAGTCAGCCTCTAGAGTCTGTAAGGGAGTACGTTTATCTAGGTCAATTACTCACAGGGGACCCTGATCACGAGAAAGAAATTTACAGAAGAATAAAATTGGGTTGGAGTGCATACGGCAGGCATTACCAAATCCTGACTGGGAGCTTACCACTGTCGTTGAAAAGAAAAGTGTACAATCATTGCATTCTACTGGTGCTTACATATGGAGGTTAACTTGGAGGTTAACATATATGAAACTTGGAGGTTAACAAAGAAGCTCGAGAACAAGTTAAGAACCGCACAAAGAGCGATGGAACGAAAAATCTTAGGACTAACGTTAAGAGACAGGAAGAGAGCGGTGTGGATCAGAGAACAAATGGGGATAGCCGATATTTTAGTTGACATTAAGCGGAAGAAATGAAGCTGGGCAGGCCATGTAATGCGTAGGATGGATAACCGGTGGACTATTAGGGTTGCAGAATGGATACCAAGAGAAGGGAAGCGCAGTCGAGGTGGGCAGAAAACCAAATGGGATGATGAAGTTAGGAAATTTGCAGGCGCAAGTTGGAATACGCTAGCGCAAGACAGGGGTAATTGGAGATCGCAGGGAGAGGCCTTCGTCCTCTAGTGGACATAAAATATATGCTGATGATGATGATGAACCGTTCTCTTCCCACCAAAGTATGCACCACGTTGTGTTATTTATGCACATGGCTGCCCAGCATAAACACAATGTGTGTGCACAACGCTAATGCCAGTAGCGGTAGGCAGCGGTGGCTGCCCTGGATTCGCAGAGCCTACTGAGTGAAGTGGGTCATTGCATAAACTTGGCTTGATTTATTTTGTAGCTGAATACAATGCGCGTCTCTAGATGTCTTCTAGAGCTCCACACGCGGGCCGCGTATGCACCGTCAACAGCAGAATCGCACTCCAGAACCAATGGCGGTGCCAACCACGAAGGTGTTTCCAGCGGGCGAAGAGCCCAGCACCGCTGGGCTCTTCCGAACGAGTAGTAAAATGATTCAGATCATGTTGGAGGGGTCGACAGAAGCTGAAATGTGATCGTGAGGAGGAAGGCTGAGGCAGTGCCGAGATATGTGGCCAGCGAGTCCACAGGAAAAGCAAACAGGCCGGTCCTCGGACGTGCGCCATTCATCCGGATTCCGATAACGAGGCGCGAAGTTCCGGGTTTGTATAGCAGCAACGAATGGAGAGACATGGTTGGGGATCACGTCGGTCGAAGAGTTGATTGACCCACGCTCGCGATCTCCTGGCGCACAATAGCCTGAAAAAATCACCTCTCCCTTAAATCGCGTAGCCTACTTCGCCTTGTCATCCCTCTAATTTCGCTGAATCGTCCTCTTAATTTGCTTAGTCATCCCCCTTATTCGCAGTCTACTTCACTTAGTCATCCTACTTAATTCGCTTACTCACCCTACGACATGATGGGCGACATGATGCTGCCACACGGCACGCTGAGCAAGTGCTGCTGTGCCGCAGAAGCACTGTCCTGTAAGCTATTAGGCGGCTCAGAACGCTCACGTGTTCAAATGCGCCGGCGCCGGCGGTGCGGGCGTCGTGCCTCACCAGGGCACGAAATGAGACGGGAGGAAAACCCTCAGCATTTCTACTTTCAAGTGTACTGTCCATTTCACGAGGACTGCCGTATTCACCACCGAGTGGTAAACGCACAGCTACTCATGCATCGAGAACGCTAATGGTTTTGCGCGCAACGCTCATAGCAGCAGAGAGCCGCCTTAGCTCTTCTGCAGAGTAGATTGAGCGGAGTATTAGCGCTTCGCTTCCTCGTTCGCTTCCTTCTTCGCTTCATCGTTCCTCGGGCCAAACTCACTCTTTCGAGGGTCTGTCTGGAGACTTTCTAACCCTCCACGCGTGCGCCATGTATGCGCGGCGATACCGTGACTGCTCGAGTTTGGCGTTGCGAACAGCGGCGCCAACGACGACTGCGCTAACGCGCGCCACCAGCATCTGTATAATTGCCATCGCAATAAAATTTTGACACAGTAGGCCTGGCTAGAGCCGAGCGACATCTTTATAACAGTGGATATCTTGTAGCGTGATAAACATCTCGAACTTTTTGAAGTCAGGTAATAGTATTCGAAAAAAAAATCCCCGACGATTACTATACTTTCTAACGAGAAATTTGAGCGCAGCTCTATACGGGTTCTCATTTCGCGCGCCAGAGAGAGAACCACTTTATTCTCACCACTTCTTTCGCCATTTCAAACACTTCTGCCGTCTCTGATTTCGACGCATCTCCGTAATTCGAGATTACGCGACGTTTATTCTGTTTGAGTAATTTATGCCCAAGTTTTTCCGTCGTCAGCATTACGTTTGTATATAGCTTTCCCTAAGAGCGCCATAAATATAAAAGGAAGCTTCGCTAGTTACCACTTCCTGCATATCAGCGAGATGCGCCCATTTTAAAGCGCAGCTCTTAGACGGCCGTTCTTACGTTGGGCGTCGGCGTCCCTCAGCGTAACCGAGCGAAGAAGCACAGCAAAAGATGAAAAACCTACGCGAGCGCAGCGCGTGATGAATGACGGCGAGAGCGAACAGAACGCGAGGGCGAAAGCGGAGTGCCGCGCGAGACGTGCTTCACGGTGGTGACCAGGCATGCGGCGAGCGCGTCCACCGATACCATATATAGAAATAAGACTCTGGCGCGGGCTTCGGACCCACTGCGCATGAACCACTTAGCCTGCACCACCACCGCTAGAGGATGCGCTCAGCCCGTGTTCACGTTTTCTTTGTGAACAATGAGTGATGCAACTGGTGGACCGCTGCTGCTAAACGAGCTGCCCGAGCAGAGGCTCAGCGCCGCCGCCGAGAGGACCCTGCGGTTCAGGATAAAATTATTTGGCACAATATGTCGTGAATTCAAAATACGTATACAGCTGTGCTCAAGATTCGCATTATGGAGTATCATAATATTTGGTGAATATTTTATAGAGCGCTTCGTAGAAGAGACATGCTCATTATAGAAGGTAAGGAAAATATTGATGCGTGAGTTAGAGAATCCGAGAATATTGAATAAATTGTCTAAACTTCTTGCGAACCACGTTTAGGGCTACTCATACGTGGCAAAGCGATTGTCCTGCAACGGAAATTTGTTGCTGGTATTCTGCACACCTTGTGATTTTTATATGGACACAAAATGAGGATGTTCCTGGCTGTAGTAATACTGTAACCAGAGATCTTGTTTTGTATGCAAATGCTTTCCTCTAGCAGAAGTGCGACTATGTGCATTCCTCTGAATAAATACTGTTTCTGGCATTCTAAACACACTTGAACAATTAAAATTTGATTGCAGGAAGCAGAAGAGGAACTAACCAGACCGCTACTCATCATGTGAAAACAAGAAAACTTGACGTTTTCATTATTGCAAGGCCATAATGGAAGCTCAATTGAGAAGCTCCCGCCGGAAGCTCATAATGGAAGCTCCCGCCATTTGGAAGCTCAATTGAGAATAAAAGTTATCTTTTTTACATGAATTACAAGTTTTTTCTGGAGTTTGAATGCTGCACTACTACAAATACAGACCCTTCAATGAAAGCACCCCGTTTAAGGACGACAGATATGTTCCACTTCCAATTTTTCAATCGTTTTTATTGATAGGTCGCTGCCGTTTTCATAAGAATATTTATTTGATTTTTATTGCATTTGTATAGTTAATGGTGACACGGAATAATTCATGCGACGCCACTTGAAATCTCTGATGAACCTCACACTATGAAATGCTTTAAGAATGTTTTATTATTTCAACTCTCGGAATTAAAATAAAACGCTAAAGACTGGCGTCTGATGAAGTACTTTATTTAGATGACGTAGATTGTCTCTATGCAGACAAAGCAACGCAGAAAAATTGGCACTGTGAATATTTTCACATGTCATCACTGTATTTCAGTGGCCAACCTATATATTTACTAGTGAAAGTACGAAGTGTTTTGAAGTAAAATCAGGACTTTTCATGTATTAGGATTACTAGCATAATTAAACACGGGACATTTTCCCACTTCTCGAGGTAATCCGTCATCAAACTGGCGCACTTATCCCCACTTTTCTGCAACGCATGAATACCGGCAGCATAGAACGATTTCTTCGTGCGTCGCAGCCATGGACGGACAAACTTCTTGACATAATTGTAACTGCTGATGATTTCCCAAGTCACCTAAGAACGCTTCCGGTGGTCCAAATAAATGATAGTCACTTGGCGCGAGATTGGGACTGCATGAACGTGGCGGTAGTACGTCCCAACCATTTATATTAGCAGGACACATTAATCTAAAGTTTGTGTACCTATACGTTACCTGTACAGCAGCCTCTGTCAGGCGTTGCGCGCCTTTAGCTCCTGCAGCTTTCTTGAACTGTACTCAAGAAAAGTGAACGTTGAACTTCGAAATTAAAACAACTGAGAAGCAACAAATAGCACGTAGTGCAGTACATGGTATTCTGGCGCACATTCTTCTGGATGATAAGAACACCATTTGTAACCAAGCAAAGTCTACTTATAAGAATGTAAGGAGACGTATAAATGCCCAGAGTGGTAAAATAGATAGACACACCACAATCAATGTGGAGTGTTGACTGCCAAACCTGCCATGAAAGTTACAGACGGATGAAATGAGAAATCGAGTTTACAGAGTTATTCATAGCAATCAATGTCCATTAGACCGGTATGTTTTAAACAAACTTCGCGTTATAGAAGTACCTAGGCTAAGGTCAACGCCACACAAAAATCTATGTAAATCGTAATCCTATCTAAGTTGTCAAAATGTACACTCACTTCCACATAATATAAGTAAACCTCGGCTAAGCATCTAAAGTCATTGAAACAGTAACAAAAAACGCTGTTGAAATCAAACAGAACGTAAACCGTAGTAAAGGAACCGTACGCACTAAAGATAAAAATAATTGGATTCTCAGTATCTACAGAAAAAAAATTAACACACGGAAAGACCACTAAAATTCAAACAATGCTTTTGATAAACTTTTTATTGCCCGGAATCAGTAAGTATGTAAATGCACTAATGGAAAAGCCAGTGTCGTAGGAAAATGCAAAAATCACACAAGAAAACTGGCTCCAAAGAGACAAATTGGGAAAAGATTCGTTCTCCGTTCGCACTTTTCCTTGGTAACAAATTTCCTTATCGCATCTAGTCCGAATAAAAAACGCTATCTCATCTTCATAGCAGGTACTGATGGCACACTGGGGCGCAAATCACGATAATTGTGGCACGCGGTATTAGCTTGATTACTTCTTCTGTAACGCCCATTGAACGCACTAAGATGTTCGTGCTCACGAAATCTTCATGGCGGTGTACCTTTGCAATGTGTAGCGTGTCGTTGTTAACCTACTTGCCACTGACATCATGCTAGCGCCTGCGCGTTTTCACGCATCTTACTCTTTGTCCTATATAACATTTCCAGCAAGAAAGTATGATGCTATAAATAATTTCTCTCTTGCAACGGTTTTCATTAGGTGTGTAACTGTGATAGGAATAGACTATGTTTGAATGGCGCGGCCGAATCTGCGTGATTGTTCTGGTGTGCGATAGACGAGGAAGAAGAAGGGCCGGTGCCAGGCGCTGAAGGGACAGCCATGTCACCAGTCTGAGCTGCTTGGTCTGGGCTTACGTCCCAAACGAGCCGAGCAGTCCACCTGCCCCAGGCCGGTGTTCATGGTTGAGCTGGGAGAGCGGTCCGGGCTGTCGCTGTACCTGGTCTGAGCCATTGCTTGGTCTGGGATTTCGTCCCGAATGAGCCGAGTTGCCCATCTACCCTTGGCCGGTGTTCCTGGGTGAGCTGGAAAAACAGGGCTGGCCGTTCGTGTGCCTGATCCGGCCGGCTCCACTGCTGCGTGGGCATATGACGCCGCCGTGTTCCGGTGCAGCCGTGGCGGGCTGACGTCCCGACCCCTCTGTCACGCGAGTGGCTCGTCGTGTGCCGGGCCTCTGCCCCGGCCTCCATCCCCTGCGCCACCCGCTGCTAGAGTCATCACTACGACTTCTCGTGATGTGAGTGTGTGATACCGACACGCTATTAGACTCCATGCGAAAGTGACGCTGATAAGCGACAGATAACTAGAAGTGAATTCTGTGTGTTATCGTGTTCGTCGTCCTAGTCTCGTCTCAGTGTCATTAAAGCCTTTCTGTGTTCATTGTGCCATCCTTGTGTGTTCGACGCCTGGGCCCACATCATAACCATCACAATTTTGGCGAGCCTGCCAGGATTCTCAAGCGCACAGGAGGAACGATGGAGATTGATAGGTTGTACGCTATAAGGAAAGACTTAGGAATGACAGGAGCGGAGCTGAAGCAGTGAGTTGACGCAGAAATCGCGAGAGATCGGGACCAGCGCGCCCAACATCGCGAAGACGTGAAAGCGCAGGCAGAACAAGTGAAAGCGCAGGCAGAACAAGAGCGCCTACGATTGGAAGCGGAAGAACAAGTGCTAAGGCTCAAGATCGAGCTCCAGGAAAAGACTGCTGGCGCACAAGGCGCGTTGAGTGACCCAACTACGCAACAGTTGGTTACCAGGGGCGCTATAGCGTAAAATGATTCCAAACTCCTTTGATTCCAAACTTCTGACGTCAAATTTACGTAACCACCGATGCAAGTATCGGGCGGTGACTCGCAGCGTTGTCTGAACAACCCAATGAAACACTCTCCTCGTTTATAGGAGGTCACCTTTGTTCGCTTTCAAAACCAATAAAATTGTCTACACTCGGCGGTTTTTCTTATCTAATTGGCTGACAAGAGGCGAGGAGCACGCTCTAGTGGAGAAAGTTTCGATGGGGCCGAGCCGGCACAGTGAAAATAGATAACCGCATGAAGAGGGTGGTGCCAGCTTCTCCGATTACTCCACTTCGCCTTACTAAGCTTGCGGTGGCTGGTCGAAAATCGCGGCGGCGTGCAACGGAAGGATAAGAATGCCGCTAAAACGGATCCTCAGCAAGGAATAGTAGGCAGAGCGACGTCGTATACGTGCCGAAAGGGCTCGATAACGTTTTGCTACCACGCAAAAAAGGTTTATCATGCGCAAATAAATACATGCTCACCGGCAGCTGTGACTAACGAGGGCCTGAGCGATCGGCGGGCCGCCATCTTCTATTCCTTTCGGAACGGGGCTGTCTGTGGCTATTCAGGAAAATTTTCACTTTTGTTCGGCATATTAATGAATTTTTTCGCGTACACGTCACTTTGACGTGGTGATTCTTTGCGGTTTTGTGAGGTCGCGTGACAAACAGGCGAAGTTGGCGTAGCCAGAAAACATTGCACAAATAGCAGAGGGCTAATGGTGAAAAGGCGCCGAATCAGGAATAATTATTTTTCTTTTGTGTGGTTTAATCATGCATAATCAGTGTGTACACGTTATATCAGATGGGGAGCTATCGCGGTTTTCGTGACGTCGCGTGACAGACAGGCGAAGCTGGTAGTGGCCCGAAAATGTTTTGACCAATTGTGGAGGCTGGTTGCAGAAATTGGAATCAAAACAGTTTGGAATCATGTTACGTTATAGCGCCCTAGGGCGGCTCCTGAGGTATTCAGGCGTCATAAGTTGATTCCCCCGTTTAACGAAGACCGAGATGATTTAGACGCCTACTTACAACGTTTTGAGCGAGTGGCGACTAGTCAAGAATGGCCCCGTTCAAAATGGCCACTCTCCCTCAACCTTTGCCTCACAGGAGAAGCGTTGACGGTCATAGGACGACTTGATTCGAATGCAGCCCTAGATTACGACCAGCTGAAGGCTACTCTCCTTCAGCGGTTTCGGTGCACCGCTGAGGGATACCGAGAAAAGTTTCGAACCGCAAGGCCCGAAGACCACGAGACTGGCCTACAATATGCAGGAAGAATATCGGGCTACATCGACCGCTGGGTTGAAATGACCCACACTGAGAGGACCTACGACTCCCTCAGGGACGCCATGATTGCTGAACAGTTTTTGGGAAGATGTTCTGCGTCACTGCGAGTGTTCCTTAAAGAAGGGAATTTTAAGACCCTCGCTACATTGTCGAAGAATGCCGATTGTTTTAAAGAGGCACATAACTTGACCAATCTAGGTGGAGAGAAGTTCTCCGATGAGTTCGCGTTAGACTGTGCTCGCAAGACTGCAACAGCGGCGCCGCGGACACCTAATCAGTGCTTCCTGTGTGACAAAGCAGGACATCGAGCTTCGGAGTGCTGGTCGCGGACTAAAGAAAACCCTGATGGTCACGGATGGTCCGGCAGAAAAGAACAAGGTGAACCCTCAAGGAGTAAAAACCAAGGACAAGCTTCGTGTATGCTGGCTCCGTGTCAAACGCAAAACCGACAGAAGAGCGTGGCGGATACGTCGTGCTTCAAGATGGCGAAAGAGTCCCAATAGTCACCGTGACGTTAATGCGACCAGCACCCAAATGTGGCGGTGGCAATCTGCCAGTGGGAAGAGGCTTCCTCGAATCACAACGGGTGTCTGTTTTACGAGACACTGCCTGCAATACCGTGCTAGTGCGCCTGTCTTTGGTACCTGAAGATAAAATGACAGGAACAAGAGGCGCAGTGTTCTTACTGGACCGCCCGATTCACTACTTACCGGAAGCAATAGTATATTTAGACACGCCATTCTTTACAGGCGTCGTGCGAGTTAAATGTATGCGAGACCCCCTGTATGACGTGGTGCCGGGAAACATTGAGGGTGCCCGCCCCCCGAATGACCCGACCAGTTCATGTTCTCTACAGCGTGAATAAGAGTTACCCTGGCACGAGGGCGTCATTCACTACTCAGCCAGAGCTACGAGTTATAGAGGACCACACGTTGTCCCAAGCTAAAAACACAGCCGCCCACTCGAGACAAACAGAAGATGACGAAGCTGGTGCCGAGCTCATCGCTGTTTCAAAGGAAACAAAGGCACGATCCCTTCCCACGCTGCCTGTTATGCAAACCGCAGCCACCGAAATAGAGCAGAGCAAATTTAAAGCTTTACAGAAGGACGATGACTCTCTGAGGCATTGCTTCGAAAAGGTCGGCAAGATGATGATTGCGGATGGCCACGAAGACGAATATTACTTGCATGATGGCATTTTATATAGGAAACACAAAGTGTCAGGTGGGAAAATACTCGATCAATTAGTGGTGCCAAAAGATCTTAGGGTGACCGTGATGAAGTTGGCGCATGAAGGGACCCTCGCCGGTCACCAGGGTGTGACGAGAACGGTGGATCGCGTAGTTGCTGAGTTTTTCTGGCCAGGGGTTCAGTCGGAGACAAAACGGTATGTGAAATCGTATGACGTCTGTCAACGAATGGTGCCACGTCATTTAGTCGGACCCGCTCCACAAATGACGACGACTGTAAATGACACTGCACGAAGAGACATTTATGGGCCTAAAGGAGCTGTTCCAGCAGCCTGCACTAAAGGCTCCAGACTTAAGCAAACACTTTTTGTTACGCACGGACGCCTCTTGGAGAAGTCTCGGAGCAGTTATTTCGCAAGAACACGACGGAAGTTTGCTCCCCGTGTGCTACGCTAGCCGGAAGTTTCTCCCGCCTGAAGCTGCCTACTCCACAACTGAGAAAGAGTGCCTTGCCATAGTGTAGGGGGTACAGAAATTTCATGTGTACCTTTACGGTCTCCCGTTCATCCTGCAGTCGGACCACCATCCACTGCGATACCTCAATATAGCGAAGCACGTGAACAGTCGTGTACTACGTTGGAGTTTACTCCTTATGTATTATGACTTCCATGTAGAATACATTCGTGGCTGTGACAACGTAGGTGCCGACTATTTAGGTCGAATAGCTACGGACCCGGATTTATCTGGCATGACTGTTATAGCGTGAAGTGACATTCTATACTCCTCCGTGCCACACCCCTCCTCGACTTCTTGAACTTGGGGGGAAATGTGATAGGAATAGACTATGTTTGAATTGCGCGGCCGAATCTGCGGGACTGTTCTGGTGCGCCATGGACGAGGAAGAAGAAGGGCCGTTGCCAGGCGCTGGCACCGGCCCTTAATTAATATTAATTTTATGTTATTTTTATATTATTATTATTATTTTATATTACTATTTTTATTTTTTATATTGGTATTTATTATTTTTTATTAATTTTTATATGAATAATTTCCTTTCGTCATTCAAAAATTTTCAAAAGTGATCCTGATTAGACTCCGATAATTGTTTTCCTTAAGTCACCCGATTCTTGGCCAATCCCCCATAGTGGGTACGAGCCATTTTTAAAGGCAAGCAAGCAAGCAAGCAAGCCAGGCGCTGAAGGGACAGCCATGTCACCCGTCTGAGCTGCTTGGTCTGGGCTTACGTCCCGAACGAGCCGAGCAGTCCACCTGCCCCAGGCCGGTGTTCCTGGTTGAGCTGGAAAAACACGGCTGGCTGTTCGTGTGCCTGATCCGGCCGGCTCCACTGCTGTGTGGGCATATGACGCCGCCGTGTTCCGGTGCAGCCGTGGCGGGTTGACGTCCCGACCCATCTGTCACGCGAGTGGCTCGTCTTGTGCCGGGCCTCCGCCCTGGCCTCCATCCCCTGCGCCACCCGCTGCTAGAGTCATCACTACGACTTCTCGTGATGTGAAGTGTGTGATACCGACACGCTATTAGACTCCATGCGAAAGTGACGCTGATAAGCGACAGACAACTACAAGTGAATTCTGTGTGTTACCGTGTTCGTCGTCCTAGTCTCGTCTCCGTGTCATTAAAGCCTCTCTGTGTTCATTGTGCCATCCTTGTGTGTTTGAGGCCTGGGCCCTCATCATAACCATCACAGTAACATTGCCCTCATTGTTAATAAGCGTCGGGCTATCAAAGTTGCTTTTGTGACACCGTCTGATTAGTGTGATAAGTCACGTAAAAACCATGAGAATGTCATGACTATCACCATTTTATTTCATTTATTTATTGCATACCATCAACCACCTTGAAGCGGTTCTTAAAGCCTTATTTATCCCACGCGAGACATTCTGGGCGTAAGATACGACGATAAGCATCTCCTTCAAATAATTCTTCTAAACATGTCACCGAAAATTTCATCAAAACAATAACCAACAAGTAGAAGATGGATGAATTCTCACAAAGGAAAACAGATATTTCATGAAAGCTGAACTGTAATTAAAGATTACCCCCAATCAAAGTCTATACAAATAAATTTTTGTACCCCAATACTGCCCGACTGGTTATGCGGAACGCTGTAGTGGAGTACTCTCAGTTGTTTTTTTTTTTTTTTTGGCCACCGGGGGTGTTTTAACTTGCACCCAAAGTACAGTTAACGAAACTTTTTCATTCAGCCTCCATCCAAATCCGGCCTTCGCGGCCGGGAATCGAACCTGCAACCTTGTGTTGAGTTGTGCAATGTCATTGCCACTGTACCATTGTGGCGGGTACTCACAATTTGTAAAAGCTATACAACTAATCAGGATTTGGCATTAAATGCGATAACAAATAGAATACCAATAAAATTAGCTACAGAAGGCTAGAATTAACCGCACAAGGTTAAAAATAACAAAGAAGCTTTTTATGTAAAAATAAAAACTAAAGTAATTAACAAATAGCAAGCTATGCAGATATGCAACTCAAGCAGATACATGAAAATCATCCAAAATATTGGAGAAAAAACTAAAGCAAATTTTAACATTTAAAGAACATTTAACATTTAAGAACATTTAAAATTTAACGCTGATCAGTCATGCTCTTCAAAGCATGACTGATTCCAGCTGCCACAAAATAGATACATTTAATGATGCAAATACAAATTAATGGAAAAAAATTTCAT